>NW_006767636.1:1542947-1690984 GCF_000300595.1 Phanerochaete carnosa HHB-10118-sp | reverse complement strand
CAAGGAAAACTTTTGATGGTCCTGAAATTGCCATTTCTGATGGATTTTGAAGCCATTTTATGAGCTAGAAGATTTTTACTTGAGATAAGCCAAAAATGTCCTAGAAACGTACTACAAATTTTCCGTAAATGGTAATTTCAGGACCATCAAAAGTTTTCCTTGCCCGGACCTTTCCTCATTGCAAACATGAGGCGGAAATGATTTCTACATATGTTCTTTCAGATGTCCTGAAATGCACCACAAAGTCTTCTGAAACATGAACTCTTTGCCGTACCGAAATGTAGCCATATTGAGTCATTTCAGGTTCATTTCAGGCTACACAAAAATTATCATTTTCCTGCACCGCAAATGGCTACGAAAGTGGTGGTAAATCTATCGTTTTAGGACACCAGAAAGCCCCGGTTAAGTCTCCGAAAATGAAACATTTTTGATGGCTTGACCGGGACATTTCAGGTGATCTGAAATCAGCTCATGCCCGTAGTGCGAGGCCAGTCGGAACTCGACTTGGAATGCCCGCGACATCGAAGGTGATTCTTCGAGCCATTTGCTGCGGAGCCATCCTGACCCGCCTTTCACTCCGTCCCACTGTGACTCATGGGTTAATCAAACGATAATAACACGAAAAAGCGTGTCCACTGACAATGTAACCTCCACCTGTGAGATGCAAACAAGTAAGCGCGAGATGACACCGAGACCGTCGGTCATACATACCGTGCAAGTGGTATATAATCTTTTCTCCCAGCCTGGCCTTCTCATCCGCCCTGCAATCCTTGCCCTTCTTGAACTGCATATAGCCTATCACTCGAGCGGGCTCGACCCCATTCACATCCGCCGCCTCCTTTATCTCACCCGCGACAAACTCCGGTGTCGGGTCAATCCAGATAGTGCCCTTAGCGGGATCCACGGTCTTAGGGTCGATAAACACGGTCGGCAAGGCGAGTGTTGCGAAGAGTGGTATGAAAGTGTACTGGAGTATGTGCATCTGCATCGCGCGCGCAAAGGACCATCTTTTGCGGTGGCGAGTGGCAGGGATCGCGGACACGACGAGCCAGTATGGAAGCCGGATGAGTGCACCAGCGATGACGACGAGTAGGTAGAGGCCTTTGAGGGGCTGTCTGGTGAGCGGCGGCGAGACTGTGCGTTTCACGCGCCAAAATACTTGCGTGGTCATCTTCGGATTTGAGTGGGAGGGTGGAGGCAAAAATTCAGCGTGAGATGGGGCAGGTCCATGCACGGCGAAGATCTTTATAACGCAGCGATATCAGACAAGAAATCTATTGGATATGGAAAAGTTTGAGGAAAGGAAACTCGCCGTGCCAACCCACCCTGAAACGGTCTGGCTTAATACATACGTACTAGTAACGGATCCAAACCGCGATCGCGGTCTGATTTCACACAAAGTCTCGGGAGTACGGCAGGGTCGTGGGATCACGCGATCACGCCTTGCAATCTTTCAAGGCAGAGGCACCCAATTATGTGTGCTGGTAGTGGCGAATCTCACTGTCTCAGCTGGCCTGCTAATGAGAGTTCTCAGGTCGTCTTCGGGCTTATGCTCGTTTGCCAAGATGCGTTATTCCTGGCTGGTGGTGAGAAAGGGAGCTGCGACGATGATCATCTCGATCTGTCGAAGCAAAGCAAAGTGGGCGTGCCAAACACTACAAAGGCCTTGCTGGTATTGTTGAACGATCATCCCCGCCTTGAGCGCTTGAGCTTTTGCCACTACTGGCTGGCATTTAGGCCTAAACGGCACGCGGACGCGTTTCATACACGAGCTAACATCAACAGTGTTCTGTACATGTCTCAGCGCATCGGTTTCGAGCGTGATGTCCGAGAATCCGAGTGTTACGGATCATCCTCTATCTAGCGAGGTACATACTGCACCCGCTGCAGGCTTCCCGAGAACATCGGATCGACTGTGCAGGAGCTCGCGGTACGATCCATGAGCGCTTGAGCTCCCACTCGAGCCGTCCGAGAACATCGGATCGACTGTATAACGGGGCTCATGTATCGTGGCCCGACCCCCCGTGAGCCCTCAGATCTCATATCTCAGAGCGGGATCGGTATGTGTCACTGAGACTGGCACGCTGCTTGTATTTCGCACTCTTCTCTCAATAAACCATAGAGCCAGCAGGCGAAGGCCGTGAAACTAGGCCATCCCGCTCAGTAATGAGCTCGCAGACGCTCGATAGCCGGGAGGCAGTTTGGGGTCTCCTCGTTGCTTAACGAGGCGTGTCATCTCGCGGATCCCGATGGGTACTCGGACGGTATCTCGTTTGCACAGATGCCCCATGGTGTTTCAAACTCTCCCGCCTTGTACGGTCGATTTTCCTGCGGCTTCAAGTTATACCAGCACTCGGAGGATGGTGCTCTTCCTACCGGGGAATCGGCTGACCATGATGTGTCCACGCGTTCTGCAGCGGCGGCCCGGGAATCCACAATATTGCACGTCACAGAGGAGTTATTTCAGGATGGCGGTGATGCAGCGGTGAGTGACGACACCTGGCCACAGTACTTAGTACTACTAGTTTACCTTGCATACTTTTTTCTGGGACAATGCCTCAAACTGTAGCGGCAATGTTCTCTGCTGCAGCTGAACAAGCCCTTTCTTCTCTCGTCAGGAGGGCTTGGTGGAGGTGTTAGGTAGATTTTAGCAACCATGTCGCCTGCTTGCACCGTACACTGCATCTATAAAGGTATTCGCAATGGCCGGCTGTGTTTGCTCGCCACATAGCACGCAAGTAAAAATTTACAGAGTTAAAACAATAATATCAGAGGGTGTTTTATGCGAAGAGGCGGAGCGCAGGTTGGAGGGGGCAGCGTTGTGGACAGAGATGAGACCGAAGGCAACAACGTTTTTATTTATTATTTATTAATTAATTTTTACAGCATCAAGCGGCAAGCGCCGAAGCACGCTCACTGTCCCAAAGGCGCACAAGCGCCCGACAGTCCCAAAGACACGGAGGCTGAGACAAAAATAATAGAAATGTGGGAGAACAGAGTAGCTACAAGTACACGGCCAAAAGAAAGAAGTCAGTGAGAGGAGAGGACCAAGATGAGGGCGAAGAGAGTAGGTATCGGTGACTTCTGGCCCTGGCCTGTATATTTCATCTTGGTGGATCCGAGTCTAGCCGGGAGGCGGGGTTCTCACTAAGGTTAAAAATCTGTTGCTCATGTGCATGAGTAGTCAACTAGTCAACGCGTGGATCTTCAGCTTGTATTTTGTCCCAGTCATACTCGGCCGTGTATCCACCCTCAGCGTCATCGCCAATTTTTATGCCTACTCCACCGTACACCACTGTGTTCCTGAGCGCATCGTCAGAACCGATAACGGGTAGCAGAGAGGGGATTTGCGTGTTGAGAGAGGCCGACATGGTGATGAGCAGACGGGCGGTGACACGCTAGCGGGCGGGGGGCACATAAATTGATCTCATCACTTGAAGGGCGCACCAACGAGTTGGGAGCTTGGCGTCTTACAACCTTACGCAACTCCATCTTGACCTTAGTGTATGCCTGGAAGTACATGCAGGCAGAAACTACCGTATCATTATGAGATTCGCTGGTGTCGCTTGAAACTGACTCCTTCTACACCGTCGCGCAATGTCCCACAATCGGATCACTGGTGTACAGGTCTCTGGGCGCTGAGCTCGTTGTACTGGCTCCTAGCAGCTTCAGATTGACTCCATGATGCTCCACCTTTTTGTGGGATGTACATCGTCCAGCAAGCACTGCGGTCACTTGTTCTATCCTTTCGAGCCAACGCAGTGCTTATTGGGCGCAAAGCTTGTGCCGATGGATGACTGGCCAAGTTGCCCATAAACCGACACGTGAGTAATAGCCTACCCTCTCCGAGTCCTACCTGCATCCCCAACTTTCGCCATGCTGGGACAATATTCAGGTCAGACCCTTGTCCAAGTCTACGTGCTACTGCCAGTGTAAGCATCATTTCTGTTTGCGCTTAGTGAGCCAACGTTCACACCTTTGTTTTCCAGCAACGTCCAACAATACCGCTACCTAGCTGTCTTGTGTAAGTGAATCCTTTGATTTCTAGTGTGCTACTCACGGTATCTGTTTACTGGCACAAATTCTATAGCCACCAGCAGGAGCATACACCATCGTACCGAGCCAAGGAGCACAGCGGATACGGTGACAGGTCTCTTCCAGACAATGTTAATGTTGTAGTATTTGAGGCGCGAGGTGCGCTGACCCGCTGGATGCGCATCCACTGCGGCGAGACACCGACATGATGCGCTAGGCATTTCCCACAGTCACGTGGTTGGCAGGTTTCAGCTGGAGTCACGAGAGAAATTTGGAACTTTTTGGTCGCAAAAAATATGCGAAAACAGCCTGAAAAAATAAGTAAGAAAATGCCATATTTTTCCTCCCGGTATCTGGCGGCCCGGCGACTCGGCAACCCGGCAGCTGAGCCGATTGTCCGCTGGGTGCCGCAGCCACGGGCGCTTTGACAATGGCCTGGCGGACAATCAGCTCAGCTGCCGGGTTGCCGAGTCGCCGGGCCGCCGGATACCGGGAGGAAAAATATGGCATTTTCTTACTTATTTTTTCAGGCTGTTTTCGCATATTTTTTGTAACAAAAAAGTTCCAAATTTCTCTCGTGAGTACCGTTGAAGCCTGCCACCCTATGATGTCATCGCCCTCTTACCAGATTTAGATATGACGCGCGCAGAGCGCACTCGGCTCTGGCGCCCTTTCACTCCCCGCTATGTTTCCCTTAGTCTCAGCTTTCTCAGCGTACATAGTATTGGACTGAATATATTAGGAAGTAGATAAGCTATATAAGGACACGTAGTATTATTCTTAGAATTTACCGTCGATTAGTGTTGCCACGGCTTGGCGCGGCTTGGCTGTGACTTGACTTTGGACGGCTTTTCCTTTTTGGGATCAGCCGAGTCAAGTCAAGCCGCAGTGCAGCCGCGACTATAAGCGACTATGGCTGAGCAGCGGCTTGCAGCCGATCGTCCCTCCCAAAAAGGAAGGTAGTTCACACTGGTACCGCAGAATTCATCGTAACATTGCTTGTCCTACTTGAGTGATGCTAAATATGAACTGAGCTCCTCTGGAGACTCTTCTGCACGGCTCTCCAAGTCTTTGAGCTCCTCTCCAATGTCCAAACCATGTGTGAAAGACAGAGAATGGCCTTGCTTGAACCTGAACTTGAGAATTTGCAGTGCTTCCATGAGTTCTCCACTGATTTTGTTGCGCCGGTCTGTGACTGTTATCTTTCCGGATGAGAAGACACATTCACAGGGCACAGCAGAGGCTTGGATAGGCAGAATATCCATTGCGATAGCATAGATGGTTGGAAACCTGGTCTGAGATGCCTAAAATGTGAAGATAAATCAATATTTCGAAAAAAAT
This sequence comes from Phanerochaete carnosa HHB-10118-sp, assembly GCF_000300595.1. Classification (NCBI taxonomy): domain Eukaryota; kingdom Fungi; phylum Basidiomycota; class Agaricomycetes; order Polyporales; family Phanerochaetaceae; genus Phanerochaete; species Phanerochaete carnosa. The sequence continues at coordinate 1,685,608 of NW_006767636.1, read as the reverse complement.
GGAGAAAAATGGAGAGAAAAATTATGGCACAAGTTTCAGTAAGTGTACACTCACCTTCCAGTATGTGATAGCATCCACAAATCCATCTGTGGGCTCTGCAATGTATGCATACCACTCTTGCTCTACTGAATGCTCAGCCAATGGACCTTTTCCTTTACCCTTGAATAAAATGTCGTAGGCCTTTTGCTGCTGTGTTCGAATCACTGCAGCTGCCGGAGCCGAGGCCGAAGGGGCCATCTTGGATTTATACTTGCACATCTGTAAAATGAATGTTAATATAGAGAGAAATGAAGATTAAAATATGAGTAAAAGCGCACCTCAGCTAAAAATAGATTCTTTGCTGCAGCTGCTTCTGCTGGTGAAGTGTTTTGCTCAAACCACTCCAGCTTACATGCAGGATTGATGACTAATAAACTTAGCTTCAGATTTCAGCAGCTTTAAAGCTGTGCTTACCAGTGGCCAAAGTATATGCATTACAGCTGCGGTTGCGATCACGATAGTCTTCAAGCTTGTCCAGACCTTGCTGAATAATTCCAGCTGCGTTGGATACTTTTGCCTGTTGCTCCTGCCAGCGTAGCTTCATGGCTTTAAATGCAGGTAAAACACTAATGAGTGTTGGCGTAGATTCTGAAGATAAAAGCTGCTGAAACGCATGTGGAACCTATTCATGTTTAATTTATTACTTGGATAAATAAAGAAAACTAAACTTACCTGAAGGATCTCGTGGAATACTTCCAAAGCTTTCCACTCTTCATTGTTCATGCTATACTTGCAAAGTTCTGCAAACTCTGAACCATAGAGAAATTGTTCAATTGCCTATAAATAAATAAGCCTGAAAGTATACAGTATGCCAAAATAAATTGTTACCTCGCGAAGTAGAATAGCCCGATCTATCATGAGATATGTTGATGACCACCGTGTCTCAACGTCTTTGAGAAGCTGCAGAATGGCCATATCCATGTTGACTAAAATCTGCATAAAATGCTGGCGACGCAGTGCATATGCATGAATCTATACATCGAGGTAAGGCAAATCACTATCTTGTATAGATTAAATTAAACTTACTGCTCTAATGAGAGAACGTAAAGTTGCAATAGGGTCACGTTTGACTGCATCAAGAAAATTGCGTGACAAAAACTTTTCTGGCTCGAAATCTTGCGACGTTTCCTTGACATACTCAAGTTCAGTTATAGCACTAAGAACACTTTGGCATGCTAAGTTGACAACATGTGGAAAGCAGCTACAGTTATTTTGAGCAATAAACTGCAATTGATTTATTGAAATATACACACCGAATGCGACGTTGAAGCTTGTCAAAAGCAATTCCACGCTTTCGCAAGGTTTGCTCAAGAGCCTCCATGCAGGTGTCATTGTTTGCTGCATTGTCCATTGTAATCCAGCCAATCTATATATTTTTAAAGGATAGTAAGTGGTTTAATCATTTTAAGTTGTTAAAATGGCTGTACCTTGTTTGTGATCTTGATACGGTCCAGGATATAAAGGAATGCAGCCGCAAGATGCTCACCGGTGTGTCTGGAGGGGACACGATGAAAGCCAATAAGATCTCCACGAAGTCGAAGCTGCAGCTGAAGTCCGTTACCACGATCTTCAAGAACAAGCTGCAGCCAATGTGCAGTAACCGCCATGTACAGCGATAAGAATGGGTCAGTCCACATATCCGTTGTGAAGGATATGCTGCCAACTGCATTCTATAATTAGGAATTAGAGCAGAATTTTTTTGTAATTTTTTCGCCACTTACCTTTATATCCTGGCTAAGCTCCTTGAGATACTCTTCAAAAACCTCACCAACTCGTGTTCAGATAGTGGTCCGCCCAGGAATATCTTTCTCATGCAGCTCAGAACAAAGCAAAAGAAAGATATTGCGAAGCTGTGGATTTGAAATGACGCGTAAAGGCTGCAAATATTTATTCAGATTTAAAGCACAATAAAATGTAAATTTAAAGCACACCTGATCGTCAGCAACAATCCACTCAGTAATGTAATCCACAAATAGCTCCTTGGTGAACTGTGGCCGGCTGTTATCTGCTTGTGCAACATCTGGTTGTCCACGTTGACGTCGCCTCCAGGCTTCAACTTGTGCCGTAGCACACTTCGCTGTGATTTTGACTTGCGCCTTATCGCACGCCTCCACCCACTCGTCAAGATGAGCACCTCGGAAGTGCTTTCGGGGGTTGTCTGTGCCTGCAGTAGTCCAGGTGGACACATGGTGATGAGGATTCTGTTCATGCATAAACCTGGCGAGTTTTTTTTAGAAATAAGTGCAAAGAAATAGCTGAAAGAAATCCATACAAGCAAAACTTGCATTTCTTGCGTCCATTCTCATCTGTCTCAATAAAGGGCCAGACATCCTTAGCTTGCTTGCCTTGTCTGTTGCCTGCAGGCCCATGAGGCGATTTCTGACGCTGACCGGCAACAGGTGAATTGGGAGGGCCTGCCGGCTTGCGAGTTGGGGTGGCAGGAGCAGGCAGGAGATCACGTGAAGAGCCTGCAGCTGGCGTTGGACTAGTAGGCGAGTCTTCAGAGTCGTCTGCAATATCAATGTTGATATATTCACGACTATCAGCAACTGGAACAGATCTACAAAGATCCAAACATTAGAGCATAGCAATTTGCAGTATTGGTCACCACGCACTTGTCTATCGAGCTCTCCCCACTTGGATTGTGCTGGTGATTGGCACGACCTCTTCGGGGCGACGCGAATGCCATGAGCACCTCTCCTTCAGCAACATCCTGAACTCCTGGACCTTTCCTACCACCTCTCTTCTTTGCTGGGGAACCTTGGACAGCATCCTCAGATGAGAATTCACCTACAGAATTCAAGATGTTATCAGCAGACAACATCAAACTGCACAAAAGCTCAAAAAAAGCGCACCAGACAGCCTAAACTGGGTCATAACAGCTCCATTGTCAAACTCAACATGCTTAGAGGCCACCTTTTGCCTCTTAGGTGTCTTCTGAGAGGTCTCGGCAGCTCTCTTCTTTCCATGGTTGCGAGGAGGCATAGTGGCAAGCAAGGTGACGCGGCGTTTGCCTTTTTGGGACAACTGAACCTGACTGCAAGCCACCGCCGAGTCGCGCCAAGCCGCAGTTAAGCCGCATAACAGCCAAGAGCCAATCAGCAACTTGGCTTGGCTGCCACATGGCTTGACTGCAACGACTAGCGGCTAAGCAGTCAAGCCGTGGCAACACTACCGTCGATTACTCGTAAATCCCCTCCTGCGCGATCCAATTCACAACAGTTAACCTCGTTATTGATGGTAATCATGAGCTCGTAAATGATGAGAGCTGAGGAATCCGAATGTAAGCCTCGAATATATCTGACGATGTGAGATATGTAACAGTATTCCATATAGGAGTAAGCCCGTTCTCTGTGAAACCCATGGGCAACAAACCGCTTACTGGAATTCCGTCACATAGCTGCGGGCCGCTGAGTTATTTGAGTTTGACGCTAACTCTCATCGGAATCGTCCAGACCTCACGTACGCCTCGCGCAACCTATCCGGGTCCAAATTGCTCACTAATTTCCACACGCCAATCTTTGCCGCCCTGCGCGTCTTTGCAATCTGGAACCGAAGCTACATCTGGTCTCTGACAGTGTTCATACTGAGCATGTCGCCCTTTGTGTCACACCTCGTGCGTGTCATCTCTGCTGGATCCTTGCTTGTCCTCGAGTTGACACTGCGGCCGCGATGCAGACTCTTAGGACGATATCGAAGTATAATCCCGTCGTCGACCCGATCTTTGGCCGTACATGCATCCCGAAGGCGCTGTTCACGGCGCGGACAATCGGCATGTGAGTGTGCACATCTCGCCCGTGCCGTTCTTGGGTGCTCATTTGGTGCGATATGAATGTATGTCCCGTGGTCAAAGTTTTAAGGCACCGAAGATACTGACATTACTTGCTCAGTCACGTATATCACCGCGTCTCACTCGTCCTCGCCGACACAACCGTGCTCGTCCTGACCTGGATGAAAACGTTTAGACACTGGAGGGAAGCGCGCCGCATCATCAGAGCGTCGCTGGCGACGTGTCTGCTGCGTGACGGTTAGTAATTCTCTGTGCACCATCGCAATTACCATTGCCGACACCTAGATCTCCATGCAGGCACTATCTATTTCATGTGAGCGCTGCAAGAGAGGCATCCATCCGGAATTTTTTCTCACAGGCAACGGTAAATGTAGAGCTCTGCCAGCAATAAACATAGCGCAGCTGCTGACATACGACTTCTCTGCGGTACGTCTCCGATACGAGTGCGCGGGCAAATGACTGATGTCTTACTTGAGAGCATAGAGCTCCTTGCCCCGTTTGTCGTAATATTTGTGTGTACTCTACTTCTTGCTCGCTCTCTCAACGCTCATAAGCTAGCCGTGCAGCCCCTCGTACTCGTTAACCGTTTCATGATCAACTAGTACTTACGGACGGCGGAGTCGGAGGTGCCGAACTGCCCTGTAAGCATTAGCGATGGACGGCAAGAGCAGTTGACGCTGCAATTCCGAGCATCTACGAGCCGTTTTGGTAGCATTGGGGAGATGTTCCAGGATGGCCGGAACGATGAGTACTGGGACCAAGAAGATATCTGCGACACAGAAGCCGATGAGACCGGACATCGCGAGACTGGCATGGAAGCACGAACAGATTCTGAAGGTTATAGTAGGGCATGCACTGTACCAAGCGAATAGTGACGTCAATAATGTGTGCGGACGGGAAACTCGAAGCTTTGATAGTATTGAATACTTATTCCGGATCGAATCGTGTCGTCAGGCCTCTTGACGTACCCGTCTCTGCGTCAGCCTCAATGACTATGACGGGTCGTCGGCCTACGGTGCGTGGGTTACAGGAGACGACTGGAAATGTAGAAGAAGCTTGGGTCACGTTTGATCACACAGCGTGCAGCTAGCTTACGGAAAGCCCGCATCCCTTAAGTCCCACGGGATATATTCACCCACGTGATTTTACCCTCGAGCTCACGCCATAAAGGGATCAGTCATAGCGTTTCGCAGATTGCTTGACAGTAACCCGAGGAGAGGAAAGGCAGGATGAGCGTCCTTCATCGATTGGTTCGGGACTCTCCGAGCTGCATGACAAAGCAGCCCAGCATAAGCAGCCCAAGAAGTCGTCGTCGTCATCTGGGTGACCACTGCCCCTAGTAAATCATAATAATAATTGTACATACAGCCTTGGTAGACTTGCATTTTATCACAATTTTTTTCACGGACTGTTTGCAGTTGAAGGCGTACTTCCGGTGCCGGCATCACTTTCTCGAGGCATAATTGGCATGTGGAGCCCTGAAGACCTCGACAAAAATTGCTGAGTAGCATATACGTCATCACACGTTTAACATTAAACTCCGAGGTATCCGAAGATGAACAACGCAAGAGAGTGGAGGAGAATACGTGGACTACTTGAGCGAGTCCGCCGAGTTGCTCGGACGCTTATCGAAGGGAGGTAGCCCCTTGACGTTCTCTTCTCTTTCCCTGTCCGCCTACTGTTAAGCTTTTCACAAAATGCTGTAACAATCCTAGCCCTGAGGCAGGCGAATGCCACGTGGTCACTAGTCACCAAACAGATCAATAGCAAACCAACGAAAGCGCGGCCATATTTCAGTACACGTTGAGGATACCACACAAGCGATACAGAACAGAAACGACAGGGCGCACGCTTCTACTACTCAGACTTAGCAACGTACATCGCGAACATACTCAACACAGCGTCCTTGTCCACTCCATCGGAGTTGGTTGAGTGTGCGATATCCGCATACTTCTCTACGTTGGCCAACGTTTCCTTGGCCTTGCCGGCCACAATTACCATACACTCCGTCCCGAGCTGCAGACGAAGCGGCACGTCCGCGAGACCAGCGATCTTGACGAGCGTACGTGCCGCTTTCTGAGGGTCCCCGATCGGTTTCATCGATCCATCGAAGGTCATCTTCCTGAATACAGCGCACGGCGAGTTCGGATCGGCGTACTTGGGGTGTACAGGCATCACCTTGAGCGATTTGCCTCCCCACTCGGTGCGGAAGCCTCCGGGTTCGATGATAGTGGCGGTGATATTCCACGAGGGATCCATCTCCTTCCTCAGCGACTCTGTCAGGCCTTCGAGCGCTACAGATCCCCGTCATAATCAGTGAGCGCATCGAGACATCGATTGTACAAAGAGTCCTCACCAAACTTGGCGCCGTTGTAGACTGACAGTGTCGGGACAGCAGAGTAGCCACCACAGGTGCTGATGTTGAGGATTCTGCCACCGACACCGGCCGGGTTGACGTCTCGCATGAAGGGAATCGCCTACAAGCGGTCAGTTTGTGCTCGACTGCCATGACCTCCACGCTGCGCACGCGAGTCGGGAGGGCGACGTACCCTCTGGCAGATATGAAACGGCCCCCAGAAGCAAGTCTCGAAGCAGTGGCGGCCCTCATCTTCGGGCGTGTTCTCAATCTCCGCAACGAGTGCGTAGCCGGCATTGTTCACGACGACGTCGAGCCGGCCAAAATGCTCCTTGACTTTCGCAAACGCGGTGTCGATCTGCTCTATGGATGTGACGTCGAGGTGAAGGATGAGTAGCTGCGACGCAGGGTACTTGTTCTTGTACTCTGCGAGGACCTCGGGCTTTCTGAGGGTGGCGACCGCGCGTTCGTTGGCCGCAAGGACGGCGTCGAGCAAAGCTCGCCCAAGACCTTGCGAGGCCCCAGTAACTATCGTGACAGTATCAGTGGCTGGAAGTGAGTTGATGAAGAAGATTCTCACTGAGCCATACGCGAGAGTTGTCTTCAGACATCGTTCGAAGTGCAACAGCGGGGGATGACAGTGTACTGAGAGTCCTGCCCCAGGACGGCCGCTTTTATGGCAATCGTCCCTCACTGCGGCAAATTGACTATCCTCCAGTTTTCAGATAACAAATGCCACTCAATAAGCTGCCGTTGGCAGTCGTCAGCCCGGCGGGCTGCTGACACTGTAGTTGACGGTCAACATGGAGAAAAATCGATCTTCGGAGAGTTCTGTATAGGAGCACCTTCCCGTTATATCTGCTTGCGCTCCTGTATCTGGCACAAGTTCAGAAACAACGGGTAGTTTTGCAATTTCTTACCCTTCAGGTGCTTGTCATCTAGGTGAAGTGCAGCGGAGACCGGCGGACCAGATTGATCTAGCTACCCGAATAGGATGCGTGTGGCACATCAAATTCAAATTTGATGAGCCCCGCCGCGCATTTGACTCGCTCAGAGGCCCTGTTGCTTTTCCGCCCTGCAACGGATCTAGTTAATGCTATTCTTGTCTTGATCAATGTGCCGTAAAACGTACTCCAATTTTTCCTTTGTTAATTAGGTACTTCTAGAATCCTGGTCTCAAACGACTGATCGCCGTCAGCAGTCAAGATGCTTCACTGAATCTGGTGTTTGATTTTCTGGAGTTCTCAGGATACGGTAGGAGAGAAAGGTATCACCACGAGCTCTGTAATGCTACAGGAAGCTACATCAACGCGACCCGGACAGCTCGAACGCGCTCTGGAACCGTGCAGCACTTGCCGAGCAGTTAAGAGCGTTGCGTACTTTGTGCATCATTTCGTCCTTATTGGAATGTGATGTGGCGTAGCCGGCGGGATGCTCGCGACTTGCTCAAAGTGCGGAGTCTTCGTAGACGTCGTCTGTAACTGCCATTCCCTTGGTGGAAGCTTTTTCATTGATCACGATAGTCGCGCCAGAATGCAGCAGACGTGTCAATGCATGAGCCAGAGTTGTAGCTGAGGTCCGACATATACGGTGTGAATAAGAGTGGGGAGGTCGCTGAGCTTTCACGACGCTACCTCGTGTCCCTGAGAGTTGCTTGCGCCGCAGTAAAGTTATCTGCGTCAGCCTGGCGCACGATACGGGATCAGGGCGGGAAAAACGAGAAGAAAAAGGGAGCAAGCCTACGGTGGAAAAGATGACGTGCAGGCTCTCGACGAGCTTCTTGGCCTTCTACTCGCTGCGCACGAGTGCGGTAATGTCGAACGTGCTCGCATTGGGACACCCAGCGGCTTGCTGAGGACGGTGTCTCTAACGTATCCTGCGCATCGTTCAGCAAAGAGATTCAGAAATTCACCAAGTTCGCATGCAACTTGCGCAGCATTGTCACTGGGACGTCTGCACAAAGCAATGCAGCGGGCGCATATCGCTGGCCAGGGCTGTACGCGCGTTGAGTATCAAGGCGACGGCTAATGAAAATACTTCACGTGGTTCCCAAAGCCGGCTTTGCAATACGTCTAATCGCATTGTATCGTAAAGTGGGCAGGCACCAAACTGGCGTACTATGATGGCACCCTGGTTTATAAAAATTGAGCAAATCTGCTTCTTGTAGCTTACCACAACCCCTCTTCGTGAGCAGTTTTGCATAAATCGATGTGCGCACACCTTGACTGTGTATTCGCATTTTTGTTGTATTTTATTGAGGTCTTGCAAGAGCTGCGGATCGATTCCGGTGCGCAAAATGGGACCTGCTCCCTCGTTTATTAATTTCGTCACACTAGTGTCACACCAGATGCCGTCGAGCCGTGCTGCTGCCGAGAAGCCGAGCCGTCTCTCCAAGGTCGACCTTGAGTCACGTAGGCACACGCGAGAACATGTATACGGTCAAGTAATCAAGGGATATATACACTAAGGATTAGGTAAACAATCTAGCGGGAATATAAATGCTATGCTATGCTGTAAGTATACTCAAAGACGTGATGCGAATGGTAGGACTCGGGCCACTGAGATGGTCCGGGAACAGAGGGTAGTGTAGGCAGCGCCGACATAATATGACGACGATTCCAGCGCGAGGGCGTAGGGTGGGGTGAGAGTGGAAGCGATGCACGTCGCGGTGTGGTGGGGCGTGATATTTCGTCATTATCGGGCTGCTCTGTCGGGTCTTCGTGCGCGGCCAGTTCATCTGCGGATCTGTTAGCGCATCAGGGATAGTCATAAGCGCCGTTACGTCTTGCTGCTCAGCGCTCAGTGGCTTTACTTTTTTCCCCCGTCCTAAACATATTACTTGGATACTATGATGGCACCCTCGTTTATAAGTGTTCCCTGCTTTATTAATTTGCTTTTGCTACTTCAATTTGCCTCCGGAGGTGCTGGGAATATTTTTTAAGATAGCTCTGTATTCATGTTATAACATGATACCCATATCATGACAGACATAAGGTGAAAGACGGTATGGTATTTTTGTAGATGCTCAGAAGCGGTCTAAAATTGGCTGAAACATGCTACTGATGGCTAGATCCAACCAGATCTCGCTCACCAAATATTCTTGCGACCACATTTATGAACTTGTGCACTTGCACTGAGCCTGGTAGGCTGATATATTTTGTTTTAAAAGTGCTAGGTACATGCACAGAGAAGGAACAGTTGTGGAGTGTTACAATGAACGGGCAAGGTGTGATGAAATTGTCACTCCGCCTGATCTCAGACATGGCAGGCAACGAGGGGCTCTCGACAGCAAGTCGCAACAATCCTACGCTCAGCACAGTGCCACTGGAGGCTGTCAGTAATGCGCATGGGAAACCGGGGAGGACCTGGCAGGCCCCAGGTCCCCTCCGGACCTGTTCCTGATGGACAGAAGAAGGCATTACCGCTCATCTACGCATCTAAACAGGATGACGACCGCAAGACTCTTATCCAGAAGGCTGCCGATGCCTTTCGTGCAGACGTATTCACATCCATAGCTGCCTCCCAGCGACACTACGGCCTGACGGACACAGAGTATCAGAAATTACGACACCGTTTGCACGGCACTCACCAGCCAGCACAGAAAGTGCACGAAGCAGGTGCGTCAAGATAAAGAAAGACGTGCAAAGCTTGTGCTCCCAGACGACGTCACTATCTTCGAAGGCGCGCTGTCAGGGAAGAAGAAGGCCGCCCTCGAAGACATCGCCAGCGCACTACATCTCCAGTACAACGAGAAGGTGCACAAGAAAGACCTCATAGCCATCATTGAGCGGCATCTTGAGGAGTATCAACACACGCTCGTCAAGACCCGTCGGTTTGAAGGCCTCTATACGTCGCTAGATCGAGGCCGTCGATCAGTCGCTAATATAAATGGAAGTACGGCGGGAGCGCGGAAGTTGAGGTGTGCGATGCCCGCGGGCGTCTAAAAGCAGGCAGGTGTGCGCAGCATGTATACTGAACGCCAGGGCGGGGGGCGGAACACGGAGGCGGGTCGTCAGATGACGAAAGATGGGAACTAACACTGACTCCGTCCCATGTGCCTGATCTCGGAGATCGAATTCAACTCCTGCCGAAGGAATAGCCGCTGCAAGAGGCGGCGCGCGTCGGGGCGTGATGCGCCAGTCATCCATGAGAGGTTTGATGCGTAGTGTAGAGAATCACGCAACCATGGGTGCTGCAACATGGGTCTATTAGACGGCGTGCTACAGTGGCCGTAGTAGTCGTAGGAGAAATACGGCCGAGACGACAAAACTAGAGCCAGTATAAACGATACAAGAGTTCGGGGATGGCAAGACCAGTGACTACGGTACAGCAGCAAGAAAGAGCAGAGATCTAGCATCGAATATCTACGCACGTTCACCACGGAGGCGACGAGCGAGGGCAAGATCCTTGGGTTGACTATAAGAAATGGGTCAGCGCCTCTACTAAACTAGGCAGAGACCGACGCAGCGAGCGACACGTACATGGTGACACGCTTGGCATGGATGGCAGCAAGGTTAGTGTCTTCGAAGAGCGAGACGAGGTACGCCTCGGCAGCTTCTTGGAGAGCCATGACGGCAGAGGACTGGAACCGGAGGTCGGTCTAGAGTGCACACGAGCGACGTTAGTGACCGAGTTCAACAGCGGCCGAGCAGCCGCACACAATGCTGACTCACCTTGAAGTCCTGTGCAATCTCACGGACCAACCGTTGGAAGGGCAGCTTCCTGATCAGCAGCTCCGTGGACTTCTGGTAGCGACGGATTTCACGGAGGGCGACAGTTCCAGGGCGGAAACGGTGAGGCTTCTTGACACCACCAGTCGTGGTGGACTGCGCAAATTGAGAAGCAAAGACGATGGTGAGCGACCTACGTACACCGACAGTCGCCAAAAACACGCTTACCGGTGCAGTCTTCCTGGCGGCCTTGGAGGCGAGTTGCTTGCGGGGTGCCTTACCACCGGTGGACTTGCGAGCAGTTTGCTTGGTGCGAGCCATGTCGAAAAATGAGGATTACGAAGAGGAAGTTTGAGCAGTGCTCGAGAAGGCTAAGATGATGGTGGTCGAGGAACAAGGTGCACTGCAAGTCCGAGCTGCACCTTATATACGCCGACGCGTGACGCGGAACACGTGACGTTCAACGAAGGCGCGTTTGGCAGCACTTTGGCTAAGTTTGCGCGTCACGCATTCCCCACGGTAAGCGCCCTAGGCTTTGCGCTTTCACTCACCATCTCCCGGGATTATGCCCCTCTTCGGAACACTGAAAATTGGCCGTTTGTAGAGGAAACACACCTATGTTAGCCTTCTTTAGAAGCCTGGAATTAATCAGAGCCTCCACCTTTGTCGCGGGACCCAGAAACGGTCAGCCCATTCCGCCTCAAAAGGACGGCTAACGCTCCTGCGGCCAGCCACTGTGGATCCAGCCGCGTATCTGTATCTGTCCTAGGATGGTGTGTTCTTGTGTCCTCTTATCGTCGCTCGTTCCGCCAGGCCTTTCTTTGCCATGACCGCGTCTCAGGACAAAACGTGCAAGCCCGTGGCGACGTGGGTGAACGTTTGCCGTCAAGATTTCGCGTGTCTCGGTACGTTTCTGGGATTTTCCTCTACGAATTCACGTACAAGGTTCTGCTTTTAGTTGCCATCGCTTTCCTCGTTCTTTACGTCCTCTTTGGTGTTACGCCAACTCTCAACGCCATCAAGTGGTGTCACCGAATAATTACTGGCAAGCCAAAGGACTTACCAAAAGACATTGAAGACCCTGAGCCGGAATACGGTACGTTGACACGCTTCCCCATCAACTTGAAAGTACTCACCATCTCAAAGAGGGACAGGACCCGTATCACTCACCCACACAGCTGCTGAAGCGATTCATCTCGCGCTACTCGGACGCGCGCACTACCGTACCACCCACAACATACCTCCCCGTTCTTCCAAAAACGTCTTCGCCTTTATCTTATGCTTCATCTCGTCGTCGATCGGTCCCGCTCCACAACAACCCCCAGGACCGCCTCCGGCTCGCGCAATTCCAGTTCCCGGCGACGCGCCGCAGTTCTGTCGCTCCTGCCCTAGAATCTGTCCCCGACTTGTTTTCACCCTCTGTACGGTCCTCGCGGTGCACGACGGACACGGATCTAGAGACGCTCGACGGACTCGTCCTTGGCAATGAAGGTCGGCGCAAGTCTTTCCTCGACGCCAGCGATTACTCTGCCCTGGCATTTGTAGACATCGACCTGCAGGAGAAATCGCCTGCCGGCTCTGAGGCTATGTACTTGCCCAACATCCCACCTCCTGCTCATCTAGATCTTGACTGGCAAATGGAACCTGAACGATTCGAGTATAACTCTGCTTGACTATATGTTGCTCTGCTGTCTCTGTCTTCCATCTGTCCATCGACCGATATATATATTGCTGCTCAGTCCAGATGGTTTCTCCAATCGCATATTGAACAAGTACTTGACTGTACATGACCTCAAGCCCAAGGCTCAGCGCTTCACTTCCCGAGGATTCACTGCAAATGCGTAGTGTCCTCAGATGCGCGCTATTCCGACACAGCATGCATCGGGGAGGGCAACTTCTGGCATCTCAAGGTCCCCGACGCTTTTGCGCGAAATTTCGACGAGCATTTATGCGCCAGAGACGATACGAGACTGACTGACTGAATGATATTGGTACATTAGTTGTGAATGTGCTATATCACAAGGGTTATGGCTACATGTAATCAAAGAGATAGCCACCGACGATACAAGTCTTGCGCCAGAGGTGTCGCGCCTGTCGTGACGTAGATCAGTGACAAGTTGTACGCTGCTTCGCGGGCAAGACCACAGTCAGCCTACAAGCGAAGATCGTCAGCAGCATGTAACGATGGCCGAAAGCACGCTTACCTCTGGATCTGACTGAGTTTTCTTCTCGGCCTGTTCCAAAACGTGTTGGTAATGCTTCGCCGCTAGCGATAGCAGTCCTGTGTTGCTTGTCAGGACTGTCATAATGCCCAAACATCAACGCACCTAAATGGTGGAACGCACGGCCAAAGTTGTACTCGACCTCGCCTGGTGCATCGTCGCCTCGAAGATCGCGGTATTTCGAGAGGAACGCCATGGCCTGCACGATGATGGCTCAGCCTATTCACCTGAGCCACAGTTGGTATGGACATACCTGCACTATGAGGTGATGCCGATTGTCAGCCTGTCGTTGCATTGCCCGTCCCATAGACGCGATTGCAAGCGACAGGCAGATGACGGGATCGTGCGGACAGTAATCGTATGCATGCAAGAGATAGACTACAGGTGGTGGCTCAGAAATATCCGCGAGATTGGACAGCGTAGGACACTCACAGATCGCACTCTGATAACTCTTCGCTGCCAGGCATATCTGCCCATAGATCGTCACGCCGATTGGGCTCTCCTTGGATGGCAGCTTGGGTGCTCCGCTGCCGCCCGCAGATTCGGACTCGTCTCGGCTGGCGCCCTCGAGTACGTCCGCGTCCTCTTCTTCCTCCGCCTTCGTCCCGACGCCGTACCGCTTCAGTATAGGGTTCCAGCGGAGTGCGTCAGGGTTCTTGAGCGCAGAGTCGTAGGAACGCAGCTCGCGGAGCATGTGCTTCGAGAGCGTGGAGGCGAGGAAGCTATCTGTTGCATGATAGCCGCTCGCAAGGGAGGCGAGGAGGATGCGGAGCGGTTCGTTGTTAAACTGGTGCGCGTTAACAAGCTTCCGTGCTTGTTCGACAACCGTGTCGTATCGAGCCGCAGCAATAGAGCACGCTGTCAGAGACGTTGTGTCAGGTGCAATGAAGAGAAAGCGCCAGGTACTGACTGATGAGGGCGCAACGTATCGTGTCCAAGTGTACTCGCTCTTGGAAGGCGTTGGAGTAGAGGATATGCCGAAGAATTTCCTGTGCATCGTCATACTGTCCTCTTCGAGTAAGGTTGAACGAGAACTAAGGAAATATCCCGTGTTAGTGAGATCACGACGATGGCACAGAACAAACCACAAACCTGCATAAATATCCGCAGCCAGTCATCGAACGAAATCTTACGGAAAGAATCGAACTCTTCCCCAGAGGCACCCTTGGCCTTCCTGGCTACCGTCTCGCGACCTGCAGCCAATTCAGCACTTCCGCAGACTGAGATACGCATCCCCACTTACCAAGATCCAACTGCAGCCGTGACGCCATACTCTCTTCATTCGCCTCCTCGCTTTGCTTCCGTCTCCTGCTCCTGCGAAAGACACCATGGAAGCCCTCCTTGCGCGAGGTCAGGAACAACGCCCGCGTCTCGCGGAAAGACTCGACTAGCATCTCCGCCTGCTGCATCCACTCACGGTCTGCCTCTTCGTCACCGGCGAGCATGCGCGTCCAGAGCTCCTTGACTCTCCCAAACGCCATGACCGCCTCCTGCTCCTTTTCTTGCTCGAGCTTGCGCAACTGCGTCGGCGACAGTTTATCGGGGCGCATAGTCTTGACAGGTTTGTCCTTGCCTGGACGAGGCTTCTCTTCGAAGAGCGAGGCGCCCTGGCCCGCCTCAGAGGTTTGAACGTCGTCGTTGTCTTGCCCTTGCCGACTCTTGCGACGGCGCGAGTCGATGACTGACGCGTTATATTTATATGAGTATGTATTTGATTCGGGAACAGAAAAGGGCCAACCTTGCAGGACCAAGTCCAAAGCCTTCCTTGGTTCATTAAGAATCTCGTATATCTCCGCGAGTTTCATCTTGGCGTCATTGTGAGTCGGGTCAGCTTGGATGACTGCACAGCTCACCAAGTAAGTAACAGTTTCACAGGAAGCGGTACATAATAACATACCGTGCTCGTAGATATCAACAGCTTCCTTGAGATCGCCCACCATCCGACGACAAGCCGCTGCTTGTAGTAAGACATACAGACTGCTGGTCTAATCTGAACAATGAGGGAGTGTACAGGTTACGTGTGAAGGTGACATACCCCAGCATCCCCACCCAGCATCTCGTAGATGTGTCCGGCATCCGCATACATCTCTCGTTCAAAGTATGCGTCCGCAATCTCCGTGAACAGTGCCGCATAGTCAGCGATTTCTTGTGACAGGATGATGTCAGCATGCATCTGCAGGCGACATTGAACGCATACGATCGACAGAATATGCACACGAAAGCTGACCTTTCCCTCGCCAATGTCGCCCATCTTGATCCTCGCAACCGCGAGACGGTGTCTCGCATTGACGTCGAGCGGGTACATACCCGGCTGGACCTCGCCGTGGGGCACGGTCCTCCAGCTCTCGCCGTTCGGTCCGACGGGCTCGTCCCACTCCCTGTCGTCCTCGTTCGAGTCCCAGAACTTCTGCGCCGCGCGGCCCTGCAGCCAACGGCACCCGCGACGGATCGTCTCGACGGCCTTCTCGCAGCGCCCGAGGATGTTGTATATGTCAGCGAGGACGAGAATTTCCATGAGCCCAAAACCTGCTGTCGGTGAACTGGTTTGCTCGGCGAGTGGGTCTGCTGGGGGTACCTGGCCGTTCGGGTACGTGGCATGGTAATGCGCGAAGGCGTCCTCGAAGAGCTTCGCGCAGAGCTCGAGGTCGTTCAGTTCGATGAGAATAGGGCGCAGTTCTGCGAGTACAGTTAAATCATGCGGAATGCGCTTCAAAATAGCAAGCAGGGAGACGCGAGCCTGGTTTTCGTTAACTTCAGTGCTTATTTTCCGACAAGAATGGTGCGGTACCCACAGTTCGTGGCTCTCCTAATTGCTTGGCGAGGGTTGCACGGTCCCAGAGAGCGTTCAGGTTGTCCGGGTCGAGTTGGTGTAGCTTCCTGTAGCAGTACAGAGCCTGCTGGTGATACCCTTCCCGCCTACCACTATCTGAGGACTCGAAAGAGCTGAACATCAGATCCAGTGACTTACCTCGACTGCTTAGCCAACTGCTCCCACTCTTCCGCCTCCTGGTTCAGATGGGCAGCCATTATCCGTAACTGCAAGGCTTTCCGCGATTCTTCTTTAATTTCACAGCACTGCGCGAGCACCGACCATGCGCGAGGGTCCCGTGGCTCTATGCGTATAACTTCCTGCATAATTCGGGTAGTATCTTCGAATTTGCCGTCGATGAATGCCTGATGGCCTTGGCCGATGAGCACTTCGACATCTGGGGACAGCACAATCCCTTTCCGTCGGCCTGGCTGGCACAAAGCTCGCTATATGCGCGCATGTATGATACTTTAGGCCACACACCTTGCGTCCCCGCTTCTTTCCTACTCCTGACGCCTCTCGTAGATCATCCTTGAACTCTGCCTCCCGGTCTTTCAAGTCAAAATCCCAGACCTTGCTGAGGGCTCCGCCGCTACTGTCGCCTTCGCGTATCTCACGTACAAGACGGCTGTTGACACATACACGTGATTATTAGTAGCATGGATGCAACTGTTTTTGACGCGTACTCAAAGTCCTGGTCGACATGCTCCGGCTCCGGATCGTCTCGCGCTTTTCCCTTGCCCTTCACGGAGACCGGACGCTCCTCTTCCTCGTCTTCTTCACTCACTTCTTCACTCACTTCTTCCAAATCGCTGCTATCCTCATCTTCGCTATGGTCGCTATCTTCTGTAAGTTCCGGGTATAAGGTGTGCTCGCAAGGAACGGGCATGCGACGTACCGGAGTCGTCGTGCACCCAGCTCTCAGCGAGCGACATGACCAAGCTCAAAAACAGCTACGAAAGTAGTGTGTTGCAGAGTCCGTCGAACTGTGACTGCGTAGTATAGAGATCAAGGGGCGAGTTGCCAACCGGTGTTGGATGTCGGAGGCAAGAGAGATGGCTCAGTCTCGCCGAGCGCCCGACGCCACAAAGGCGGCGTTCTGGCATTTGTTCGAGCCTGGTACTATCCACAGAAGTTGAAAAGGCGCACTGTAGACATGTATTTTTCGGTAAATGCCACTATCAAAAAGACCTTGTGGCGTGGCACGAACAAGTTCGGGAAGACGTATAGAACTCTCTTCGCCGTCGCCCGCCTGATGCAGTGGAGGACGCTCTCAGAAACAATTTAAGTCCACTCAGCTTCGTGATACAGCGCAAAGTGCCTCTTACACACAAAAGAAAGCGAAAACGCAAGAATGTGGACCTTAACACTCGAAGGGAGCTTTCGCGAAGAAGTCAAAATCTATGTCACGAGCAAGCGGATCGCAGTACAGGCCAGCCGAGCTCATAGCGTCAAGATTTTGTCCAGCAGGATCGCCCACTCCATGACCGTGACACCTCTCTTCAGCGCGGGATCCCGCAGCTCGCGATCTCTTGTCGAGGGACTTAGCCGCGCGACGGCGCGCAGGTGTTCCATCTTGACGACGCCGAGCTCCGACAGGACCGGACCGATGTGCACGAGAGACGGCTCGCACGACGACAGGATGAGATCGACGGGGGACGTCGCAGTGATGCGCGACACGCCGCCCGTGTCCTGCAGCGGGAGGTACGTCCCGCCCTGCGTCGGCGAGACAGGTGGGCGCTGCACCGAGTTCGACTTGGACGAGCTGTCGGAGCTGCGGGGCGGGGTGTGGAGCTGCGTCATCGAATACTGGGGACAGAGCAGGACGTCAGATAGGGTTCAATATTTCGAGATCGAGAAGCGGGCGAGCTTCTCACCTCGGTGTGCTGGTAGGCCTTCGCGACGGAACGCCGGGGAGAAGCGACCGAGCTCTCGGCAAGGTTCTGGGCTGCGCTCATCCGGCGAGCACGAGGCGATAGTAAACCGATCTCAGATGCAGTGACCGACTGCGCTTGTTGTGCGACAGCTTTACGCGAAGGCTGCTGGTAAGAAATGATAAACTTGGCGGAGATGAGTAAGTTTGAGGAGTAGGTAGCATCGGACACACACCTCAGTGCGTTCGTAGTCTCCGCTCGACCCTTTGGACGTACCCTTGGACTTGCCCCCGTCAGAAGAATGCCGCGCCCCCTTGCTGGGAGACGGCTGTCGGGGAAGTGTGTCAGTCGAGTTCATCTTGCGGTGAGTCGAAACGCTGATGGAGCTGTCCTGTGCGACCCGCTGCCTCCACGCTGCAATTTTGTTATCCGGACCTTGCTCCATTATTGGCCTCTGCGCGAGTCCGGCCGCATTGCTGCGCCCTGGTTTGGGCAGAACGTCCTTGCTTGTGTAGCTCCGCAGGCTTCGCGAGTTGGTGCGTCCAACCTCTGGGCCACGGACAACGTTTGTGGGACTTTCCCGCGAGTTAGAGCGACGAACCGGTCGTTCTATGGGCGGTTCGTGGATCGAATCCTCTTCTTCCATTCTGCGTTCTATATCTCGAATGAAGGGCCCATATCCGGTGATGCTAATTGTGTAGTCTCGGCCCTCGACACCCTCGATGCCAGTGGTATTCCAGTCTGTGGGTGCCTCTGTGGGTGCGTCGAAGCCATCCGTCAGCCCAGTGCTGGTGGGCATGACGTTGTTCCGCCTCGCACGGACATCTGGGCTACGAAGCTGGGAGAGGACTCCAAACGAAGTAGCATCTGCACAGACATAGTTTAGCTCTGGACGCTTGGTTCGAATCGAACGTACCACTCGTCACTTCGTCCACATACATCATTCGCGAATGCACCGTCGTAGAAATTGTTGTTGTTCTGGCCCTATGTCGAGGCTGTCGGACCTGGGTTGACACCGGAGAATGTGCGTCAGAGGACTGTGGGCCTATATCATGTACAACATGCGTTTGCAGCGTGTTGTTGGGACGGGTCCCGTGACAGGGATCGTCGTTCGGTCCATTCGTCCTGTTGGACAGTGTCCGTCGCTACAACAGTTTGCGGGAAGCAGCAGCTTCTCACGTCACAGCTCCTGCGATGTCGGACGTGTACAACCGTGGGAACTGCACAAGCCCAGATGGTCATGGCGCCCACATCGTATCGGCCACTTGGGAGGAGTGGATTTTTCAGAGTGTCCCGGATTCTGATAGGCTTTCGCCGTGGGTCAACTTCTCTATGTCCCAAAGCCACGCAGGAGAGTTATGGTTCACGGTGCGGCTCGGGAGTCCCAGGGCGCCGCCACAGAAGCCAGAGAAGACACCATTCGCATGTGCAACGGTGAGAACGTACTTGGGGAAGTATGTTGTCCCGCTTGGTTTGCGTTGGACGGTCTTTTCAGTAGTTCTGAGAGTGTTCCTGTCCGAAGTCGTGACAACAAAGATTCTGTGCCGTCTGCAGGCGAGGTGAGTGCAGTTATCTAGAGAGTCCAACACTCGAGCTTCGGAAGTCTCAGGAAGCGGGCTCCTTCCGGCGCTAGTGTGCTGCATTAGGGTTAGGGCGGTGCTCAGATTAATGTTTCCTGGAGGCTTTTAAAGGCTTTAGTTCACAGTAACGTCTAGATACTATGTATATTTCGACAAAGCCGTAAGCGATCCATGTTTTCTGCGAAACTTGGCATATTCAGACTAAGTGGCATGCGTATGTGCTATACTTATATGCACTGTAGCATTCTCGGCCCCGAATGCGGTGCCGCCAATGACGGAAGTGCGGTAAGTCATTTTATTGGTCTCGTAAATACTTACGGTGAAAATGCCTCATCAATGTTTACCCGTATGCTACAGAGAGCTAGAAGAGGCAACACGGATTCCGCGACGCGCGTGCGGACCCGGCAGAAATGCATATTATTCCACAAGTGTGCAGCCTCACTGGATACTAGTACACAACGGTACTAGTAAGCCTACCAGTGCTGCCGTACGCAGACTCTAATATCTCCTGTACCTTGGGCTAACGTCGGCTGAGGCACCACCTCTTGAAGTTAAGCCGCGGCCGCCGCGCTCAGGCCCGATAACCATTTGACGCCATATTTGAGGTCCTTGTCGAAGTTACGAGCCAAACGGAAGCCATAAATAGTACCAGAACATCTTCGAAAAAAAGTAAAATCGAGACGCTGAGACGCGAGGAGACAAGCAAGATAAGTTATCTTATATTTCACATCGGGCTAGTACGCCCGGAGCGAAGTCGCCTACAGAATTACGACAGACTGGAGGACTTCATCTGAGAGACGACCCCTAGAAGCTCTCTCTCTGCGTTCTGCGTGGCCCGCAATGTCTTTTTCCAGATTTTCGTGCCATCTAAGTTGCGACTGTAAAAGCTCACAGTCGCCTTCGGGAAGAGGCGTCCCACAAAAATAGCGACTGCTTCGAAGTTCCGAGTGATGTTAGACCAACCTAGGTCCAGCGCCGATAAAGACGTATGCTGGGACACGACGCAAAGCGCGTTTGAGCCAGGGGGGTCAGAAACGTTGACCCCGAGCCGCTTGAGCGTTGGACAACCGGCGGCGATGGCGGCAAGGTGATCGACGGTGAGGTTCGACGATGACTCCCAGCTCTGATCCCCTAATGTCAGCTCGGTTAAGTGAGGCCAAGCCTTCGTCATGAGGTCGAGGTCCGGGTTGCTTGGCACAAAGTACGTCATGTAGGTGTCGAATGTGTGCATGCAAGGGATTTGGAGGAGGGGACTAATGGAGTGGATATCCGTGGCATTGGCAGGCACTTCCATAGAGGGATAGGGATGGAGGTGGTGGAGGTGGAAGGCGCAAGCTGTGAGAAGAGGAGTGAAGGCAGCTATGGATGAGCATATGGAATGCAGAGTTTGTTGTGTCGGTGAGCCTATCAATTCCACGGATAACTCCCTGAGAGGAGTCCCCGCAGTCTTCATCGCCCTCAGGAGGGCGATAGCGTTCCGGATCGGGGGTAAGGTGGTTGCATCGACATCTCTAATTTCGTAGGCTGAGACACCAAGGCAGAGGGCATGGAGAGATGGAAAGAATAACGTCTCGGTTGTACGTGACAGAGCCTTACGGCAGTCGGTTATGACGTCAAAGCGAATGTCGAGGCTCTGCAGACACGGTAAGGCAGACAATTCCATTATCCCCTCTAAGCTCGTTATTTTGGACCGCACGGTCAAGCGTTCGAGCCAACGCACGCTTTTGCAGACCATGCGTATGCCGTCATCGGCAAAAAGGTTTACCTCCAGTCCCCCAGAGAAGGTGATATTGCGCAAAGATGCCGACAGAATAAGAGAGAGGCGTGCGCTGTCATCCATAGACAACTCGTGCATGAGGCTGCGAAGGTTCGGGAAGACAACCGTGCCTTCTAACGGAGCGAGCAGCATATGGAAACATTGCGGATTGATAATCGCTGGGCCTTGTACGCAGAGTCGACTTGGTAGATCTTCAACCGTTAGCTCACGTACACGTGCGCTGTGATGGAGAAATCTTTCGCATTCAGTGAGAGAGGCTAGTCGGTTCAGATTCTGTAGACCGTCATCAGGAGGAGCCACTGCAGTAAATACAAAAGGCGATGACTGACCCACACAGATACCGGGATCCTAGGACCTGTGGGGGGAAGCGGAAAAGTTTGAATCGTTATCATTTCTGGAGGAAGACACTGCAGGAGAGGTGTGAAGTTATCTAAAGTCCACCAACAGATGTTCAGGGCTGGGTCGTAGAATGACCGACATGTCAGAGCCATTTGAACCAAAGACTTGCGACCTTCCACATTTGCCGCGATCCTTTCGAGAATCTCGTCGACATGGAGACAATGATGCATAATAAGATAGCAGGTATAAGGAAGTGGATAGCTTAATGATGCAGATGCCTGAACCCGACGATGGTGGTTGAGCACAGATCTGAAGTCCTCGTGGCGACGGGAAGTGCCGAGACGGCGAACTCCGCATTCAGGAAGAGATGCCAGGCCGCCCTCATGCACTTATGAAACCATCTCTTGCTTACTGGCTATGACCCGGAGATGGTTCACAATTTCGTGCTGAAAAAGGTCGGCATGAAGGCAAGCGGCATCCCACTAGCGGTCTGCCATCTGGCACCATATAAGTACAAAGTTCCGAGAAATTAACCATCAGCTTTCGCGTGCACTAGAGTTCCCCGCTACAGGATTTGGACCGAGTTTCAATACGACTCTGCGTGGTTTCTTCGGTAATGTGTCCGCATTGGCCTCGTCAGCGGACCTTTCTGTATCAGACCGAGATGTTTCTGCTGCTGCCTGCTTGACCAACGCTTTCTCCTTCGGCTTGTTCTTGGCGACTTTTGGCGCTGCGGGCACCGGCGCAGTTGTAGTCTTCTTGTTTGAGCGATCGCGGAGGGACATGATCATCGGTGGTGCAGCAAGCAGAGGATCCGAATTTATCTGTATAAAGTACTCGAGCGTGCGCTCTAGCCAAGGTTCCATCTCGGTGACGGCTTGTTGCCCGCCGCGACGTTTCGCGGTAGCCTTCTCAAGCTGGAAAAAGAGCTCGTTAGGAAAGCTCAAGCCGAATTAAGTGAGTCAGAATTCACAGCGACGAGGTTGTCAAGCGTCCACCACTCAGGGTCGGCTTTGACGTCATCGGTTTCCGCCAGTCCGGAGAGATGTGCAATAGTGCCGCTCGTCAAAGCGCGATCGCTGTAACCACCTTCCAGCACGCTGATAAGCTTCCCCTTCGCCACGGAATCCGCGAACAGACGTGCGTCACGGGCGAAGCGATGGTAGAAAGACGTGGGAACTTTGCGCCCGTGCCTTGACATCGACTCGTACTCGTGCTCGCACGCATCAAATCCACAGCTAATCGGCCATCAAGACACTTTCACAGTTCGACAACGGGTAAACGTACCTGATAAAAACTAAAGTGTCATCTCTGACGCCGCCAGTGTCGTCGATGAAGCTCCGTGCCTTCTGCAGAAGGCGTAAGTACTTCTTCTCGTACAGGCTTTCGAAGAAGTGTTTTTCCGTAGTATATGGCTCAAGATGGATGTTCTCGACGAATTGGCCGTGTGGGCCATGTAGTGAAACAGACGCAGCCTGAACGAGATCCAGCTTGCCATCCTGAGTATTAGATTTCATTAACCGAGGCAATTCGGAGAGACAAATCAGAGTGCGATACCTCGCAAGGGTATGACAGAATGTCGTGCAGACTGCCGTAGAAAACCTGTAACCTTGTCTTGTCCGGAGATTTGCCATCCGGCTCTTCAAGCTGGGCGCGGTATGCCTCCTCGTTTATTTGCCATATTATCGACTGTGTGCCGTTTCCTGATGGTATGTGAGCTTAGCTAGGAGAAGTAAACTAGGCTCCAAACCATGGTGAAGATCAATATCGAATATAGCCACGCGAGTAATGTTGTATTCGAGATGGGCTGTTGGGTATGATTGAGGTATGGGCGAATTACTGACTTGCAGACACTTTACCGTGGGCAGCGGCAATTGCAACATTGTTCACGAAGCAGAAGCCGGAGGGGGTGTCCTGTCGTAATCTTATTTCAGGGACAGAGTT
The DNA here is from genome assembly GCF_000300595.1 of Phanerochaete carnosa HHB-10118-sp. Lineage (NCBI taxonomy): Eukaryota > Fungi > Basidiomycota > Agaricomycetes > Polyporales > Phanerochaetaceae > Phanerochaete > Phanerochaete carnosa. The sequence goes on along the minus strand of NW_006767636.1, from coordinate 1,662,208 downwards.
TAGTGCAAGACTTTCGAGCAAACTTCACCTCACCGCAATGATGGCCCGGAGGACGGACAGCAACGAACGCCCTTGATGTGGATGACCACGGGTCCATAACACGGTCCACTACTTCACACATTGTTCCAAGTGCGCCCTGTATCGAGTCTACTGATTCCGGACAAACTAAGAGGCAGGAATCAAAGTAAGCGAAACCCCACGAATGCATAACACTGAGCTTACGGTAGAGGTCACCCTGCGAAAGCCCTCCCGGAATTTCGCTTTCGCCTGCTGCAATCTTATCTCTGCTTTCTTTGGAGAGCTTTATCAGTTTTTCTAGGTAGACATCTCCTTCGATATCTCCGTGAATGAACTTGACCGCAGCGTTGTTCAAGAGATCGACTTTCGCCGAGCTTTTGACTACCTCGATCGGCCCGGCCGCCAAAGTACGGTCATTGACTTGGGCGATGTTAAGTCTACCGATGGCCGAGACCAGTTCGTCCTCGGGCTCGTCTTTGGCATCCTGGCTTACAGGCTCCACTTTGCGACGACCCTGCGACGTCCTGGCCATAACCGCTGCGAGCCCGACATTCACGGCGCGCAGACGCTGTGGCCTCTCTACAACATTTGAAGTCTCCTTCGAGCGAATAAATTGGTGCCGTAAACACGCTTCTTGCAGATACACTCTGAGCATGGTGTGATGAAAGACCAATACTAGCCTAGTCCTTAGAATAAGTGTCTACAGGAAAAATCGAGATGTAGATGAGCATAACATTATTATTTTCAGCGCATAATCACTGCTCACTGCCTGCGTCTCGCCAGAGATTGTGAGACGAGATCGTTGCGCTGGACAAGGTACAAACTTCGCAATGAACGCAAGGAGGTATGTTTGCCGATCACGTGCTCCGGGCGCCCCTGAGAATCTGGTACAGCCTTTCTCGTCCTCCACAACCCCGACAACGACATGAGCAGCGAGCGCACCCAGAATGTCTCCTCTGCAACATACTCCTCTCCCCCCTCAGTGAGAATTCGCTCATCTCAGAATGCACGCTCGGTACCGTCTTCAGCTCTTACGCAGCAGAGACAATCCCAGGCAGCCACGGACGATGATAGCATGCCTTCCCTGTCTGCTCGGTCAGTCGACTCGGATTACGAAGATGACGCGACGAATACCTTGGAACAGACACTACTAGAACCTCTGCTAGAGCATGTAGGGTCTCTCCCTGCTGGCGGCCGTGTGGTCGTTGAGGTCGCTTCCTCGCCACCGTTGGTTTCCCCAGGTGCTGTCCAAGACGTCCCGCTTCCCCCTCTCCCGAGGCCAGGTGCCCGCGGTGGTGGAGAATCGGATGCAGAAAGCTTGCCATCTCTGCAGACCGTGTCTGACTCATCTGACGATGGCTGGACGGATGAAGAGGGCGAGGAGGACGAGGAAAGCGACGAAGACGAGGAGGAGGAGGAAGGTGGGGACGAGGAGGACGAACCGGAGAATGACTCTGCATTCAATTCATTGCCTCATCTCGGTCCCGCCAGTCTTCCCCGTGGTGCAGTGCGGCTAATGCACACGCTGACTAGGGCTGTCGCAGAGGCAGGGGAAGGGTGGGTGGGGATGGACTTCGGGGGCGTAGATCAAAATGGCGATACTTACATCCTTGGAGGCCCTGGGTCTGACTCAGTGAGGCGGATGTTCTCATCACAGACTGAGGATTCACGAAACTTTGGAACCGACATTATGTTCAGCACCATGCGTCAGGTTCTCGACGCGTTGGGCAGTCCTGCTGTCCCGGAACACGACCCAAAGCGCGCACAAACAATCTTGAAAGCGCTCGAAATCGTCCCCGAGGACCTCGTGCGGCGTTATGAGAAGCTCAGAGCCGGTCAGGAGGGCGAGGAGAGTGAAGGGTGCGCAGTATGCCGGGAGAGCTTCCTGGACCCTACAGCCTACGAGACGACGGTGGCTGTTCAGTTTACTGAGCTGCCGTATCCCGGAAGTGATGACAGCAGTTCTATTGAAACTCCATCCATTCTCGCCTTTCCGTGTCCCGGCATGCACCTCTTCCACTCACACTGCATATCACCTTGGCTAGGGCGCAAGACAACTTGTCCGACATGCAGATTTGACGTGGATCCAGATTCCCTTACGTTGACGTTCCTTCGCGATATCAGGCAGCGTTCGAATCACCCACTCGCTGATAAGCAGTGGAGTCCACCGCCACGGAGAAGTTTCAAACGATGGCTGGAGCGGGAAGAGAGGAAGCTGGGAGGCGAGAGCGTGTCCGGTGCGTTGCCTTGCTGATTGCTTTGCGCGCATATAATGACTAAACACTCTAGATTTCGAGTCCGACGTTGTCGAAGAGTGTGCCAATGACTTCACAGACGACGAAAGCGACGATCTCCCTCCCTTGGATGCCGATCAATTCGCTACAGGAAACTCTGCCTCTATCCCCGCTATGTTTCAGAGCAACTTGCCCGGTGCGGAACCACCCCGTGATGTTGCAAGTTTTTATAACATCGACCCGATTACTCGGGAAAGCATGCTAGCGGCCCTGCTTCCCATCATGGACATGACTATAGATCCGACTGGCAGCTTTACACCACCAGGAGGCGATGAGGAATCTGAGGACGAGTGGGAAGATGACGAAGATGACGATGCGCTACCCCCGCTGATTTCGTCTGGCCATGGCCCTGTCGCCTCATCGACGCAATTCCAGGGGTCAGCGCCTCACAGCGGTGACGGTGCCGTCACTGAACTGCCTCCACTGATCAATACCACAATCTATGCCTCATCAGGACCCGCACAACCTGGTCCGCCATCGTGGCCGCCTTACGAGAACGATGACGAGAACGACGAGCTGCCGATCCTCGTACCCGTACGCCCCCGTGCTACACCATCGCGGCCTGCTGTCGTTACAGACGAGGATGACCTTCCCGACCTCGTCGATGAGCCACCGAGCCAGGTGTCAATGGAAGATATTGACTAAATTAAGCTTAATCCTTTCCCTCCAGTAAAGGTAGACCATGTTATCGCCTTTGTACTTTTCATCATCGTTTTGTCGGGTCAGTGGTGAGGATAGGTAATCTGTGATCGTAAGCAATGTAACGGTATCCCTTTCAAATAATAACCTGCATAAGTTCCTGTCAACGCTCGTCTGATTATGTAAGCTGCTTTAGCCACCCGTCCTTATAGCAACGGATACCTAGTGGCTCCGCAAGGCTGCACCACCAGGTAGGTTGGCCATATTCGCTATGTTGAGTTAGCCGCATGACTCTACGGTAGATCAGCCTGGCCTGCCTGCATAATATTGGCTTTTGCATACAAATGACGCGTGACGTGTCATCTCCTAGCGGACCGCGAACTCAAACGAGCTTATCTAGCCAAAGTCGCGTCAGAGCGCGTACATCCGGTCAGTATATACCAAGATGTCTTGTTTTACTTTCTGCAGGCATATATATCCATGCGACTGCTGGTATTGCGTCTATGTATATATGTGGCCGAAATATCTAATTCGTCGTGACGATTTACAGAATGGCGCGCGGAAAAGGAGTGAAGAACCTTTCGACGACGGCAGTGAAAAATCAGCCTATCTTCGCTCGCAAAGAGAAGAAAAGCAAGAAGAAATTTGTTTTCAGGAAGACGCTGTCCCCGGAGATCGTCGATGCTGTCATCTACTACTTGCGCGACGACAAGGAAAGCCTTCGACAATGCTCCGTTGTCAGTAAAATTTGGTCGATAGCGACCGCGCAATATCTCTGCAAGTCGTTTCGGTGGCCTCCTTGCAAACAGTATTGGGGAGAGTTTAATCCAAATGAATGTTCATGCTTAGCTGACGAAGAGGGCCTCGCTACCTTCCTCAACTTCCTCGACCGCTCGGAACGCGTACGCCAAGCTATCCAGTCGCTTCGGTTCTCTTTCTGTCAGGCAAAAGATGAAGAGATCCCGAATAATTGCGGCGGCGTCACTCGCATCTGGTCTCAAACCCCACGGACTTCGACCCCGGACGCTTCTTCAACGTCGTCGAACGGTTACCCAAGCTACACACTTTGTCCCTCTACAGACCCTGCCTGTCGAAGGACACTGCTATCTCAAATCGCCCACACTGTATTCCGTCCATTGAATACCTTGCGTTTGAGGAACTAATCGTCGAAGATGACACTCATCACACCTTCACGGATCTACCCACCGGGTTTGCTCGCATCTCTCGCTTAGTTTTCGAGAGCTGCGTGTATTTTCTTGGTGTAGAAGGTCCCTCGAGCGAGCTGCCACAGTCAATCTTATTACCAACGCGAGTTGACTTTTTGGAGTTCGCTGATCCTCACAAAAAGTACACTACCCCATCATTCCTCGATGTTCTGACCAAGCACCCCATGATCCAACTCTCATCGCTGCAAGGACTCGTCTTGGGCCCTGCAGTACCTGACCGTGACCCTGTAGATGAAGATGGAGACGAAGACGAAGAGAGTGAAGAGGACTCGGATGAAGAAGACAACAAGAAGGACGCCGCCGCTGTAGATGGCTTCTTGCGGGCGACGACCAACCTGCGGTCGCTCTCTCTGGACCTCACTAACTCGAGCTTTATCCCCACCATCTCTCACCTTGCAAAGCTCACCTCCTTAGCTCTTCGTGGTAAAGCTACCACGGCTCCCCTACCGTCGTCGGACCTGCCACGCATGTTGATGCTTTTAGAGCAGGCCCATCCGGTCGCTGAGGATCTTCGTCACGTCTTGGTTCACTTCACGATGGAGACCGAGTTCGGGGTGGTCTACGGGGCGAGGGCCATGAATACGGGCGTTGACAGGCATCTCAAAGCCTGCATGCGCGACATGGAGTGGGAGGAACTGGACGACTTTCTCAGCGTGTGCGATGATCTCGAAGGGGTGGAGATCCGTATCAACCGCGGGTACGCGTTTTGGGAGGTGGACGAGAAGACTTGTTGCAAGCTCATGAATGAAGTCCTATTGCGGCCCTTATCTCCAAGGACATGGAACTTGCTTAAAGTTGTTATCGAACCTGGTGGGTCTCTTTGGCTGCACACGTGGGAAGTGCTGATTTCTCTCCAGATGACTGACCACCAGTTGTCGAACACACGCTACGTCGCTCTCACCTTGTTCGAATTTCTGTATAGACTTGTTAGTAGTCAAAAAGTTACTATCTATGCCTTTTGCTCGGTCCGGCCCGCCTCTCTACGAGCTATTATTCTGTTTTTAAAAGCCGCTGCTAGAGCTCTCTCATATGCATAGGCTCTTGTTTTCGCAGCCGTATTTTCAAACCCCTGTTAGCTGCTATCTTGTTAAATGAGTCTGCCCTGTTGTCCCCCGTGCCATGACCAAATGTTCTGTCACACATATGGGCCGCTTCTTCACATCGAGTCGGCTCACAGGTCTGCTCTTGCCCCGCATACGCCGCTTCTAGCTGATCTCGTGCATTTGTGCGTAGATATAGCATTCTATGCTGTCGCTTTGCCTGCAATCTGACTCAAGTAGATCACCATTGTCATCAATGAACTTAACCGTTGCGTTCCAACTAAGCACTGGTAGGCTCGAATACAGGACGTCATAACAGAACTGAATCGCTTGAAGTGATCATGTACTCCCCCAAAATTCTTTCACCATCTTGACCTTATCGAGGTCGCTCATCATGCGCTGCAATGTGGCTCTCCTTCTCGGCATACGAGCCTGCAGCTCCTCCTCTTCATGTGGAAGGGAATGTCGCCCAAGGATAACGTCCACCGGGACTGCAGTCGGCAAACGGGCCAGGACTGCCTCGACGCCCACCCAATCGACCGCTTCCCAGTGGTCATCGATGAGCACAACAACTTGCGAGAGGGATCCGTATTGCTCCCGACTCGAGCGGGGCGGGCTGACCATAAACCCGAGCACCAGGGAGTCTCGACGCCCGAAGAAGATGGTGAACTGGGAGAGACCTAGACAACACATATATCACCATTAGGCTGTGTGCATGAGCGTGAACTCCGACCTTCCGTCCTGCCCTCGTCCTTGGAAAACAAGACGTAGCTGGATGATGCATCCATTTGTTCCACAAATTGTGTCATCTACGCGACGACACACATGTGCATGTGAACGCCTTTGGTCAAGACATCCTCATCGCCCTGAGAGCTGTGCCAGCCGGTGCTGTATCGCAGCGACGACGATGCGAGCATCCATGCAAAGGGCCAGATCTCAGAGGACCCGACAAGTAAGTGCTTTATGTCAGGGAATGGCGTGGCACACGACGGTGAACGATCCGCAGTGCATGGCACAGACCACTGGGTCTGAGTCAGAGTTAGGCTCTCTAGGGAGCGCAGGGCGCTCAAGGCACGATACAAAACTGAGAAGGATGAGAAGGGGACGTTCTGCAAGGTAAGATCCCTCACGTGGAGTAGTGCACGGGGCAGGGTCGGGACAGTAGAGGACAAGGCGTACGACCAGTACCAAAGCCGGGGTTGAATTCGATCTTCTTGAGGCCGCTGAGATGTCTTGATAGCGATCTCCAAGCTCCTTGGAATTCATATACGGAGAAATCATATTCCTCCCAGTTAAAGCAGAGCACCTGGATGTGGTTCGCAAGCCATGCTGATAGTGGTGAGCTGAGAGTACTAGCCAGAAAACGCATGTCTTGGAGATTCTGAAGGGACAGATCCTGGAAGAGGAGCGGTCTGCAATGGAGCTGCCACTGCCGACAAGTCGTTGCAGCTCGGGAAACGGTGGGCTTGCCAGGATTGTATCTTCCGCGTCTCCCATGTAGGGCCTCAAGGACTGTCCGCATACAGAGGCCGATATGGTCAACCAATTCAAGTGGAAGTTGACTTCCAGAGCCAGCTGCAAGCGGGGGCGGGGCGTTCGGCTGTGGCTCACGGATAGCTATGTAAATGTCGTTGATATCATATCCGTCTGTAGTTCCCAGTGAGCCATAGAAGAATCAAGATAGCTCTATACTTTGTATTACCTTCACCGGCCAATCCATCTTCGTAACCATCAAGATTGACGCACTCATCTCCGATACTACAAGGTTCTGAACCACCTAAGGACAGGGGAGGCCAGGGACGGGAGAGGAGAACATTATGCGCACCAAAACACTGGCGCAAGGGAGGGCCCTTCAGTGCTGGTATAGGGGGTGTGGGCTGCACAATCATTCCATCTTGCGGAGCCCAACTTGGGAGTCCATGAACTGAGTGTTTGATGCATTAGCGGAAAACTCGGTGATGCGGCAGCATTCATTCTTACGGCAGATATCGCGAGGACAGGGATCTTCTAACAGCGCATTGGATGTCATTGAGGATCTGGGAGGCATTACTTGTGGAGCCTGTGAGTGAGGGTGATAGACGTACCACTTTATCGATTTTATTGGTACCTGCCAATGGCGTCAGTTTTAATCATAAGAGCAATCACAGGGTGGTAAGCGCGGTTTTTCTGGCTAAAACTGGGACCAACTCTTCCTTAGCTTCCCTAAGATAAATTGAGGTAAAAGAAAAACGGTGCAAAACTGCTACGGTGTTGGACCACTTCTTGGGACACCCGATCAGTATTTGCTTCTCATTCACACATTTCTCACATATAGATACCAGAAAGACTCAGTTTATATTATAAAAATATGCTGTATGGGCTACTTCTTTGTGGTGACTTACAGCTCGCGAGTCTGCTCCTTGCCCCACGTATCGCAGTTTACCATGGACAAAAATAAAAACTTGCTGCAGAAATCTAAAACTCACTGCACATTATTGACTTCTTATGAAGATGTGAGCATCAACATGAACCTCTGCTCATCACCATGAACAATAATGAACCTAGATGTGTTTATGTGAGCGGTGCAGCATAGGCATGTACTAATGTGCACGTACGTGCACAATTGCCTAACTAAAACTCGCAGCCAAGGTTGTGAAACTCGCTAATGCCTAACTAAAACTCGCTGCCAACATTGTGAAACTCGCTTGGCATTTGTGAAACTCACTCAGCGATTGTAATGGTGCACGAGTCTGTGAAAAAGTGCACCGAATTGCACGCACCTGCACTGAATTGCACGCACCTGCACCAAGGTGACAACTTCAAGCCCAAACTCATGTGGTCTACACTGAAACTCGCGTACCCTAGACATAAACTCACTCGAGCTATAATAAAACTCACATGGAGTGAGCTTAAAGCTGCATAGAGTAGACGCAAACTCGCGAGGGGCTACGATGAAACTCACATGGATAGGACTTAGACTCCCTACCCTACAGATAAACTCGCATGAGCCATAATAAAACTCGCACAGAGTGGACTTAGACTCACTGACCCTAGACATAGATATGTGTGAGCTACAGTAGAACTCACATATAGTGAGCTCAAACTTGCAAGTGCTACATGAAACTCGCATAGCAGGACTCAGATTTGTGTACATTAGAGGTAAACTCACGTGAGCTACAGTAAAACTCGCATGGAGCAAACTCAAACTTGCCTAGAGCTGACCCAAACTCATGGGCGCTACAATGAAACTTGTATACCATGGACCCAAACTCGGTTTCATTCGATTTGATCAAGAACTCGCTCTCTGTACAATGCAAGAGGCATTTTAGTGTACATGAACTAAGCAGTCTAGAGTAAATGGTAGAGGCTGTGGTTGATCATGGCAGACTTAGTTGGCAGGAACAGCAGCGAGTAACCTTCAGGTAGCACTGCGAATGGGTCTTCGTCTTCATTGAGTTTCCGAGTACAAGTAGCTGAGCAGTTTGGCATTGACGAGGATATCAAATGATTGTCCAAGACGCACCAGTGCTCCACACACTTATGACGCTGACACTTGCGTGCATGTGCTGGATGACCGATGTATCTAGGGATGCTATAACAATCCTGCGCAAAGGAGCAGAGTCGATGAGGTCATAGGGGGTAGTTTTTGGCAAGACCTCCATCGAAAACTACCCTCTATGACGTCATTAGCATGCTCATTATAATTTTATGGTGTCTGGTTCGTGCATTGTTACCTTGTTCGCCGGTTCTTATCTTGTTTGCGAGTTGTTACCCAGTTCGCTTGCTGGTTAGTTCGCGCTTTGTTACCTCGTTTGTGCCAATGTCATGTGTGTGTAAGTCTGGCTCATATTGCGTACGAACTGAGCAAGCGTACCAGCATTTGTGTGCGTGTACCTGAAGTTGTGCGCGCGTGCTCAAAGTTGTGTGCATGGTACCCAACTTGGAGCGGATGCAGTCAAAGGTGTGCGTGGAAATTTTTGTGTGATTAGACACCTATCGATTGCTAGGCACCTCGCTCGCTACTCCTGCCGCCTCGTTGCTCTCCTCTCCCTTCCAATCTGTTGCCTTTCACCCTGGGAGAATTCAAGCTTCAAGCTTCAAGCTTCAAGTCTGAGTGGTAGGGTCGGATGCTGGAACAAATGGTGGCAGGTGAGTCAGAATCCCCATCTATTCTTCCAGTCTTGCACTGAGGGCGCTTCTGCGTGTCTGCCGGCCAGATACCGCAGCTGCCCACCCTGCCCCGCCCGGGCGAACACCGGCGGCTGATAGCCGCGTGCTTAAGCTTGCTGTTCCCCCCACTGGGTCGATCCTGGCTCTACAGGCGTGGAACGCGAGCCAGCGCCGACTGAATGCTGTCGTGCGCCGCTCGCACCCTCCAGATGGCTTCGTCTAGACATGCGGATGGACGCGCTGCACAGCCCAGAGCCAAGCCCAGCGCACGCACACACCCAGCAGCGCGCGCATGCACACACCGCGCCATACCACGCCATGCTGCACAATGGTGCCGCAGCCGAAATACACCATTGGCCTCAGCCAGCCGCTCACGACGGACAAGGTGTACGCCTGCGAGGGGCACCCGCGCTTCAATGCGTGCTGCATCTCGCACGTCTCCGATGGCGCGTTCGCGACCGTGCACAGCCTCGCGCTCACGACGCACACTAGCGTGCACATCGACACACCATACCACTTCTTCGCGGACGGCGCACGCGTCGGCGCGCTCAACCTCGTGCTCCTCACCGCCATGCCCGCCGTTGTTGCGGGCCTCCGCGCCAAGGGGCTCCGTGAGAAGATCACGCGAAACAACCCATCAACGCGAAAGGAGGCAGGCGCACGCACGTCGTGAAGGCAGACGTGTCGACAGTCGCGGACGGCACCTGCTCGCGGAGTGCAGGCAGCTCACTGCCATGCTGCCAGACATCCTCGTCCTCAACGCAAGCCTCATGGGCCACCGCCTGCTTGTGGACATGGACATGGCCGAGTTCGACGCGCACATCAACATGAACGTCAAGGGCCCGCTCTTCTTTGTTCAGAGCGCCACGCAGGACATGAAGCCCGGCACGTTGTCTCTCCCCGCGCGTGCGTTCCTGCGTTTTCATCAAGTAGTTTTGCTGACCCGCTAGGCGCTTTCCTTTCCAGGCAGCCAGATTATCTTTGTGTCAACCACGCTGATGCGCGTGTCAAGCATGCAGCTGATGGCGCTCCTGTACGCGTCCTTGAAGGGCGCCGTCAAGCAGCTCGTGCAGGTGCTCGCGCAGGACCTTGGTGTGCGGGGCATGACAGTGAAAGTGATCGTCCCCGGCGCGGTCGACACACCGCTCTTCCGTGCGGGCAAGCCACCACACCTGATCTGCTGGGTGGCGAGCCTGCACTCGCAGAACCGGATCCCGCACCCGGACGAGATAAGCCCCCTGGTGGCATTCGTTGTCTAGGCCCCCACGCCCCGTTAATTAGTGGCCATCTATTTTGTGCTCAGGGACCTGGACCATTCGATTGCTGCATATACCCCTTTATGTCCACCCTCTCCATGCATTCCATACACGCACACTCATAGCCTCTCATCCACCACAGACAATCATCTGCACAAATCTGTATCCCATGTTGGCCCACAACATTGTAGTAAAAAGAAAAGGAGCTACCCTGCTGCAGCGGGGTCGTAATAAACCTGCCTCACCTACTGCTGCCTCCGAGTCATGCTGCTAGACTGTTTCCAGCTGTCCCTGAATGCAGAGCTGGGGTGCATCCACACATTGTCTGTGTAGACCCACCCGTCTTCCAGGTAGTGACACTAAGCATTGTGACGCAGCAGGCACAACAGGCACGAGACCCACCTTGGTCTGCGTGTTTGCACTCTATCCAGAACGCCTCCGAGTCTGGCCGCCAGTCTTCCATCTCGACGAACAGCCACCTGGGCAACAGTGAGAACGTCAGATTGCTGCTGGAGCAAAGGGGAGGCACGAACCCGGATAAAATATGGTGGCGTACAAACCTGACATTCTCGCTCCCGTTGTTGGACACACTGCTCCAGCTGTCCCTGCCCCGGGTCCATGCCTTTTGCTTGTCTGGCTGCCAGTTGTCTTTGCTCCAGCTGGCGTCCTTGTGCCGCTGTCATTTGTTCCCAACACGCCAGCCCACCTCTCGTTCTCCCAAAGCTCCACCTCCCTGAGCTCGGAACACCAGTGCTTGTCTTCCAGGCAGTTGTTATCCACCAGCCATGCAAGGCAGACATGGAGAGTGACCAAGCATCTTGCTGTCACATTGAAAAGTATTGGGTACAGTGTATAAATTGTGAAGAGGTGCGTGAGTGCGAAACATGTGAGCCCCAGTACAAGGAACATTGTCTGCAAGGAGATTAAAGCTACCAAGGGTGCTGAGAAAATGAGCATGGCCACAGTCAAGCTAAATATGACGAGTCTGTACAGAGAAGAGTGATTAAAGTGGGGGACAATGGAGTACACCTGGTCGTGTGCGTCTGAACAACAGACATGAGCAGTCTCAACCAACAGTGGAGGCATGCTCACTTACCACACACCCATCAAATTTTGAATCACCTGCACTTTTGTGAGCCAATCCATACTCCAATCAGGAACCTGGGCCGGTGGTAGGAGTGGTACTTTTGCAGGCTGAGAGCTGGCAGCAACATCTCCTTCATTTTGCAGACATGAATGGGTCATTATGGGTGCCAAGCAGAATATCAACAACAGCAACCATGGGCAACAGCAAAGCAAAGAACCTGGCTCGAAGCCAGAAGAGATGACGATGACTTCCCTAGGGTTGTTGAGGACATTCTGTTCCTTGTCTAAGAAGCTGAAGTCAAACTCAAACTTCGGTACTCACGGATCATTGAGAGCTGGGTCTTGTACAGTGTCATGCTCTGCTGAGGTGCTGTTCAGATTGATGACAATGGGATTGGCAGCAACAAACTCCTTGGCTATGGTGGCTACCACAGGGCAAATTTCAGATGAGAGACATGAGATCATTAATCAAAATCAACCTGTGCGAGATTGAGATACTTACTGGCAAGTTCCATGTTAATCCATGCGAGTTTGAGATTAACCCCTTGTGAGTTTATAATTAACATCAAGTGTGCGAGTTTCAGATGAGGGATTGCGAGATCAAGATTAATCTGTGTGAGATAGAGATGCTTATGAGCAAGTTCCAAGTCAATCTCCACAAGTTTCAGATTTGTTCATGCAACTTCAAGATCACATCTGCGAGTTTCAGTTGAAGGAAGGTGAGATCAGAGTCAGTGTGTGTGAGATTAAGATGCTCACCTGTGAGTTCCATATTGATCCGTGTGAGTTTGAGATTGGCCCATGCAAGTTGAAGACAGTTCATCACGAGTTGAAGATCAACCTGAACGAATTCAAGGTCATGGAGTGCGAGAACAGCAGCAGCATGTATGAGATTAGAATGGAGACTTGCCAGTATAAGAGTTGTCCACACAAATTTATAAACAGCTTGCCACAATTAAAGATCTCTCTCTGCAAGATTGGAGCTAACCCTCGTGAGTTTGGTGTTAGAACACGTGAGTTTTTGACTTTTGAACATATACCAGTTTGAGATCTCACCGGTGCCCTTAGAGACATTGATATGCACCAAAGTGCACGTACGTGCATCAAGGTGCACTTCATAGGCATCATTGTGAGTTCGAGTTTTCTGCACCGGCCCAGTTCCATTTCGGTGATGGTGCACTTCAGTTCACGTGGTAGCATGAGCGTGCACATATGCGCACATATGTGCATATGTGTGTGTGTTCATGCATCCACATGCATCTTCATGCATCCACATGCATCTTCATGCAATCTTATGCATAGTGTTGTGTGATCAAATTGAGATCGAGTTTTTCTGTATCCTGAGTTTGTGATGTCCCTATTTTTGTCCATCACCAACCTTCATACCCGCGTATGCTGCTTCTGGCTGACTCTGTGCGTTTCTGCACAGATGTGGCATCATGTGGCATTTTGTCATTTTGCCTGCTATAACACAAATAGATCACTATTGCTATTAACGAACATTGCCATTGCGTTCCATTCATGTACCGGTAAGCCCGAGTCTACAGGACATCGTACTAAGAGAAGCGAGTCTCTCGAAGCAATCATGCATTCTCCCAAAACTCTTTCACCATCTTGACTTTATCAATGTCGCTCATCACGCGCTGCAGCGTCGCTCTCCTTCCCGGCATACGAGCCTGCAGTTCTTCCTCTTCATGTGAACGAAAATGCCACCCAGGAATAACGTCAACCGGAACTGCGGTTGGTGAATGGACCAGGACTGCCTCGACACCCACCCAATTGACCGCTTCCCAGTGGTCGTCAATGAGGACGACAACTTGCGACAGGGACCTGTACTGCTGTTTCCGACCTGAGCAGGGCGGACTGACCGTAAACCCGAGCACCAACGAGTTTCGTCGCCCGAAGAAGATGGTGATCCGAGAGAGACCTAGGCAGCATGTATCACCGTTAGGCTATGTGCACAGGCATGAACGCTAACCTTCTGTCTTGCCCTTGACTTCGGAAAACGAGACGTAGTCAGATACACGCATCTGTTCTGCAAACTGTGTCATCTCCGCGATGACACGCATGTGCGCGTGCACGTCTTCGGTCGAGACAGCCTCATTGCCCTGAGGGCTGCGCCAGCTGGCGCTGTATCGCAGTGATGACAACGCAAACATCCATGCGGAGGGCCAGAACTTGGAGGATCCTTCGACATGTAAGTGCTTGATGTCGGGAAAGGGTGTGGCACACGACGGTGGGCAATCCATGGTGCAAGGCACAGACCACTGAATCTGGGCCAGCTGCAGGCTCTCTAGAGAGCGCAGAGCGCTCAAGGCACGGTACGGAGCTGAGAAGGACGGGAAGCGGACGTTTCGCAAATCGAGATCTCTCACATGGAGTAATGCGCGAGGGCAGGGTCGGGACAGCAGAGGACAAAATGTGCTGTTGATGGTGGACAGGCCAGAGTCAAAATGGATCTCGCTGAGACCACTAAGATGCCTTGATAGCGACCTCCAAGCTCTTTGAAATTCATAGATGGGGAAACCAGGTTCTTCCGGAACAAATTTGAGCACCTGAACGTGGTTCGCCAGCCATGCTGATAGTGGCGAGCCAAGAGCACCGGCCAAAAACCACACATCTTGGAGGTGGCGAAGGGTCAGATGATGGAAGAGGAGCGGTCTGCAATAGAGCTGCCACTGTCGACAAGTCATTGCAGCCTTGGATATGGAACGCTTGATACCATCGAACCTTCTCTGTTTCGAATTTCCTTGTAGGAGCTCGAAGACTTTCTGAAGACAGAGGCCGATATGATCAACCAATTCGAGTGGAAGTCGACTTCCAGAGCCGGCTTCAAGCCGGGGGATGTTGGGTATTCGCCGGATGCCCAGCTGCAGCTTACAAATAGCTATGTGGAGTTCGTTGATATCGTAGCCATTTGTTCATTCTCGGTGAGCCATCAAAAAATCAAAATAGCCCAATACTTTGCAGTACCTTCACCAGCCAATCCAGATTTGTAATGGCCACGATGGACGAACTCGTCTCCGATATTATAAGGTTCTAAAATATCGAGAGGCAGAGGCGAGGGGGGATGCCAGGGGCAGGAGGAAGGAACCAGGGCCGGATGTACCCTGAGGCTGGTAAGTGATCAACAGTTGGTATATCTAAAGTTGCTTACTTTTCAGTCTAAGCAGACACCTTTTCGCAGCTAATCTCAAGAGTTTCAGTTCGGCGGCCCAGACACGGGAACTTATTAAGTTACACCGGACTAGCCATCCAGAAGCGCCCAAGAGCAGCTAAGACACGCTGAAGAATTTCCGAAAAGCCCAAAAAATGGCACAAGCGGGAATCGAACCTGCAGCCCGAAAGTAACCGCAGCGCACTATACCACTAAGGCATAAGACCTTGCAAGTATAAGGTTGGAATTGACCCATAATACCACTTTTCTACCTCAAAGTCTTAGCTGTAATATTGTAGCCAATTATCAGGTATTAAAGCATTGGAATGTAATTGTACAAATGTATATCCTGATGGCGTGGCTAAGACATTGGAACGTTAAATATTTGCTATTGATTCCACTTGAGTATAGTTCATCTGCTCCGGTGTTTTAGCCACACTGGTGTCTTAGCCACATCAGTGTCTTAGCCACGCTGTCAGGATATACATTTGTACAATAAGCAGAATCAATAGCAAATATTTAATAACTCAATGTCTTAGCCACACTGGTGTCTTAGCCACATCAATGTCTTAGCCATGCCATTAGAATATACCTTTGTACAATTACATTCCAATGCTTTAATACCTGATAATTGGCTACAATATTACAGCTAAGACTTTGAGGTAGAAAAGTGGTACTATAGGGCAACTCCAACCTGATACATGCAAGGTCTTATGCCTTAGTGGTATAGTGCGCTGCGGTTACTTTCGGATTGCGGGTTCGATTCCCGCTTGTGTTGAAGCGCCTAGTGGCTCTGGCTCGGCGTTCCGCCCGGCATGGACTTAAGGTGGACATCTTAGATTAGGCGCTACTAATACGTAGATAGTGATTGGACAATCATATGTAGTGCTCCCACGCACGGACCTCTTTATGGCAGGCTTCCCCATTCTAGCGGACTTTCAATTTTGCTTCCTTTTAGTATATAAGGACTCCTCTCGCATTCCCACTCTGCGCGCTCTTTCCCTTCGCACCCAGAGTAAGTCTCCCTTCGTCGCCCTTGCAGTATGCTTTATGCTTACCACCGCCTGTATAGCTAACCACCGTGTGTATTAGGTTAGACATATACAGCGTGCTCTTTCCCTTCGCACCCAGACTAACCACCGTGTGTATTAGATCGTGCCTGCGTGCCACTCGCCAGTTCGCGCTCGCGCAGCCCAGTAGTCGTATCACGACAATAGGTTATGAGCTCCGGCTTGTAACTGGCCCCCATCTACCCTCCATCCCTCACGAGTCTTCACTCGGAGAGATCCGGCACCAGCCGCACATTAGCTCCATAACACCTCAGGGTCTTTACCCCAAGTGTTACTCCACATCGCACACACGCACACTAGAGTCGTACTCTAGTGTATGTCTAGTCCATCTGCATCACGCCCACCTTCACCAACTGCACCGACACCTGCACCTGCACCGGCACCCCGTCCTACACGTCGCACTCCCGCCGCTCCTGCTACACCCTCTCAATCCGCGTCATCCGCACCACGTCGCACAACAACCATGTCCTCCGCCTCCGCGTTCGCATCAGCCACTGGTCCGCCGTCGATGAAGCTCGACGCGATCGGAAAGCTCAAAGGTTCCAGCGACTACCCACACTGGTCCCTGATGATGCAGCAATACTTCATTGCTGCACGCGCATGGAAGGTCGTCGACGGCACCGAGAGAATCCCCGTCCAAAGCAGCACCATCTCCGCTGCGGACGTCGAAGCATGGGAGACGACGAACGCATACGCGAGGTTTTACATCCTCAGCACGCTCGGTGACGAGCTCCTGCACCTCGCGAACCCAGTGGACATCACAGCCGCCGCGCTGTGGAAGAAGCTGAAGGACAACTACGCCGCCTCCACCACCATGTCAGCATTCGTCAAGTTCCGCGTGTACTTCTCACACGCGATCACGGACAGCGATGACCTCGCTGCCCAACTCGACGAACGCGCCCGACTCTGGCAAGAGGTCAGCGCCTCCGGGATCCTCCAAACCCCGGAGCTCCTGCAGATATTCGGCCTGCTCACGGCCCTCCCCGACTCGTTCAACAACGTCGTGGAGCCCATCCTCGCAGTCACCAAGCCCGCCAACTTGAAGCTCGACGACATCCGCAACCGTCTCCTCGACGAAGCGAAGCGTCGCAGCTCCTCCACCAACGTCGCCGCCTTCCACGCACCGAAGGCGTCTACCTCAGGCAAAGCCAAAGCTGGCAAACCTGAAGGCAAGAAGGGCAAGTGCAACTTCTGCCACTACAAAGGCCACTACGAGCAGGATTGTAGAAAGAAAAAGGCCGCCGCCGAAGAGGCACGGAAGGGCAGCAATGGCAAAGCCCAGGACGGTAAAAGTAATCCGTCCGGTAGTAGTACTGGTCACGCATCTGTACATGTAGTCACTGCCGAAGGAGCAGTTGCTCCCGAGGCCAAAATTCACTCCGCTTCCTGGTATCTCCATGGTGTGAAACGCTGGATGTTAGACTCCGGCTGTATGCGACACATTACGAACGACCTGAACGACTTTGCTGAGTACACCACCTTCGCATCGCCTATATATGCAACACTAGCAGACAAGGTGAAAACGCAAGTAAGCACGCTCGGTTCAGGTGTTGTCGAGGGCACTACGCTCGTCGACAACAAACCAGTAAACATCAGGCTAGAGAACGTCCTCTACAGCCCTGCAATGTCCGGACGGCTAATCTCCGTCTCATGCATCGAAGACAAAGGCTTCGATCTCGTCTTTGGGAAAGGACGAGCCCAAATCAAACGTGGTAACACCACGTTTGGCATAGGCACTAAGTCCCGCGGTCAGTACTGGTTGGACCTTACTCCACCTCCACCCTCTGTCGCGGTTTCCACGCACAACGCCACTTCGCTCGACGTTATCCATCACCAGTTTGGTCACCTGAACTGGGAGGCAGTACGCAAGCTCGCCGCTGCTGATTCCTCTCCGGTCAAAGGCCTCATCGCCGCCGATATGGATAAACCTTCGCATCCCTGCGAAGGCTGCGTCTTGGGCAAAGCACACAGGCGTACATTCCCTACATCGTCCACCTCACGCGCCAACAAACCCTTCGACCTCATTCACTCTGACCTCGACGGACCTATGTCGGTGGTGTCTCTTACAGGCCACCGATACTTCGCTACCTTCATCGACGACTGCTCCAACGTCACATGGGTCTACTATCTGCGAACAAAGGATGAGTTCCTCTCCGCGTTCAAAGACTTCGTAGCCCTCGTCGCGCGACAGTTTGACACGGTCATCAAGGTCTTTCGGTCAGATCGAGGGGGTGAATACCAGTCCAACGAGTTCATCAACTTGTTGAAGAAATCTGGGATCATCCACGAGCGCACGATACCCGGTACCCCACAGCAAAACGGCAAAGCTGAGCGCATAAACCGCGCGCTCGTAGAAGCCGCTAAGTCAATGCTACAAACCGCCGGGTTATCACACGGATTCTGGGAAGAAGCTATTCGCACAGCTGTGCACGTACGCAATAGAGGCCCTAAGAAAGCCATTGCATGGCGTACGCCCCTGGAACGACTCACTGGCACCACACCGGACGTGTCCCACTTCCGAGTCTTCGGTTGCCAGGCCTATTGCCATATACCCGGGGATAAACGCAAGAAACTCGATGCTAACGCTGAGAGCCTAGTGTTTATCGGCTACGAGACGAATTCTAAAGGTTATCATCTATGGAATAAACGTAGCAGAAAGATCACCACGAGTACTGATGTGATATTTGACGAGTCGATCTTCCCTAACAAACTCCTACCCTCACCGTCCTCGACACAACCGACCGGATCTACATCCACGCTGCCGTCATCTGTCGAACTCGAACTACCACCCCTTAACACGCCACCGGCTCCTACGCAGCCGCCACAGCCTGTACCACCTCCTACTCAACCCATCACACCAAAACCGCCTACAGCATCCCAAATACCACGCCTTACACCTCGAACAGAGTTGTATCCAGCTCCGCCAATCCCGCCAAGTGCACCGGTCAAGCCTGAATTCAAAGGCAAGGCCAAAGCCTCACCATCTCGCGTCGTCGCCCCTCCGCCACTCCAGCCAAATCCCAACACTACCTCGTGGGACTACAATCCCTTCACCAACCCTGAGCATGCCACGACGTCATCAGGCGTCCGCCGCGGTACCCGCGAGCGTAAAGCAACTCAGAAATGGACGAGTATTTGGCCCGGAGCGACCGAAGCGGACATCGAGGAAGCACTGAACACAGGCAAGGAACCGGGCGACATCACTGCGATCGTAGGCGACTCCTCCATCGCTGGAGAGCCGCGAACCTACAAGCAAGCAGCCGATGCACTGGACTCAGCGGAGTGGATGACTGCCATGCAGGCCGAAGTCACCGGCCTCCTGGAACAAGGCACTTGGGAACTTGTCGACCTACCAAAGGGTCGCAAAGCGATCAAATGCAAATGGGTATACGTTGTCAAGCGCAACGAGAACGGAGAAGTGGATCGCTACAAGGCAAGGCTCGTAGCCAAGGGGTTCACGCAAGTTCAAGGCATCGATTACGAAGACACCTTCGCTCCCGTCACCCGTCTGGAATCCTGGCGATACCTCATCGCCCTAGCGACTATCCAGGACTGGGAAATCCATCAGATCGACTTTGATAGAGCATATCTGAACGGAGAACTCGACGAGGAGCTATACATGGAGCAACCTGAAGGTTTCGTAACGGACGCAGGCAAAGTATGCCGCCTGCAGAAAGCAATATACGGGTTAAAGCAAGCGGGACGAACATGGTTCCTCACGCTCAAAGCCTGTCTCGAGGACATTGGATTCGCATGCCACGACGCCGGCGACGTATCCATCTTCATTCGCCGTCAACGAGGGGGATCCACTCAAATTTTAGTGGTTTACGTTGACAACCTAACTATGATGGGAAACAGCCTCGATCTCATCCAACAAACGAAAGAGGCACTGAAGGAAAGGTTCCAACTCAAGGACCTTGGCGAACTCAAGTACTACCTCGGCATCCGTGTCACGAGGGATAGGGGGAGTCGAGCTACATACCTCGACCAAGAAACGTACATCAAGTCCGTCCTCAAACGATTCGGATACGAAGACTGCAACCCCGCATCCACACCACTCGGCACTGACATCGTACTCGAGAAGAACGAGGAAGACCCAGCGGACTGCCCACAAGACCGCATCAAGCTCTACCGCTCACTCCTCGGCTCACTCATGTATGCCATGCTCGGGACTCGCCCCGACATCGGCTTCGCCGTCGCCCGACTTTGCCAATACCAGGCAAACCCTTCACCGAAACATGTAGCTGCCGCCTATCGTGTCCTCAAGTACCTCCGCGGCACCTCCAACTATCGACTCTGTCTAGGTCAGAACGACGAGACCGATAGCCGTTTGCTCGGTTACACCGACGCAGACTTCGCGAACGACAAGGACAACTCCGTCTCAACATCCGGCTGGGTTTACAAACTCGGTAGAGGCACAACCAGTTGGTCTTCTCGCAAGCAACGCTCTGTGGCTCGAGACACCTTCGACGCAGAGTACTTCGCAGCCGACGAAGCAGTCCGACATTTACAGTGGCTCGAAATCTTCGCTGAGTATATCGAACACCCACTCGCGAAGCCTGTCCCTCTCCACTGCGACAACAAATCTGTCGTTGATGCTGCCCAGTCACCCAACGTCAAACATCGCACAAAACACACCCGCGTCAAAGCTCACGCTGTTCACGAGCAATTCGAAGCAGGTCTGATCGAACTCGTTAAGATTCCCGGTGTTGACAATCTGGCTGATATTCTCACAAAGCCTTTACCGGCTGAGGTACACAACCGTCACACCCAGTCTCTTGGCCTCGTTCCGTATCGCCTCGCCAAGGGGGAGTGTTGAAGCGCCTAGTGGCTCTGGCTCGGCGTTCCACCCGGCATGGACTTAAGGTGGACATCTTAGATTAGGCGCTACTAATACGTAGATAGTGATTGGACAATCATATGTAGTGCTCCCACGCACGGACCTCTTTATGGCAGGCTTCCCCATTCTAGCGGACTTTCAATTTTGCTTCCTTTTAGTATATAAGGACTCCTCTCGCATTCCCACTCTGCGTGCTCTTTTCCTTTGCACTCAGAGTAAGTTCCCTTCGTCGCCCTTGCGCATTATGTAGTATGCTCACCGGACCCCTGTCTAGCTAACACCGTGTGTATTAGGTATATAGCTATACAGCGTGCTCTTTCCCTTCGCACTCAGACTAACACTGTGTGTATTAGATTGTGCCCGCGTGCCACTCGCCAGTTCGCGCTCGCGCAGCCCAGTAGTCGTATCACGACAATAACACTCTCGTTGGGCTCCGCACCATGGAATGCTTGCCCAGCCTACATTCCCCATGCCAACATCGATGGGCTCCCCCTTGGAGTGGTTCGGCGCACATAGCATGACGAGGTCTGCGAGCTCGCTCTTAAAGCCGGCGTCAAATGACAACGCGCAACTGCGGTCGTTACAAGGAACGCTCTTATCATGCTTTGAACTGTTAAAAGGCTGGGATGCAGCCATAGGGTAAACGCGCTCAAGCTTGGGCTTCGGATACTGGCTTCACTGGGCCCTAATTAATCTATCGTGGATTCTGGCGTTATATAATTAGTGCTTGCGATTTCTCCCTGGTGCTCGAGCTGCCGCTTAAAATTGAAAGGTCACGAAGACGGCAGTACGTCAGTTGATTAATCTGCTAATCGCGTTATCAGGAACAGTTGCGGATCACACTGTTATTTAGTTGGCCGGGAAAGATCGAGAGGGTCGATTGGTACAATGCGTTTGATGCAATGTTGGAGGATCCGGCGGTGCCTTGACCTCCTTGGAAAATCGAGAAGCTGGTTACAGGTATAGGCATGGAACTGTGCCACCACGAGGGAGCAGATTCCTGTTGCTAATGAGAGCCTCAGCACAGTTGTGTGTCGAGCAAATAGGCCCGTTGCAGCTGATGCCAGACAGCCAACAGGAGTGGAAAATCCCACCCACTATTTCACAGGGAGCGAGTTCAACGATGAAGGGACAGGCATAGCAGACAACTCACTTTCCACATGTCCCAATGCTCGAGCATACTCATATATGCAAGATTTCCTCTGTTAGTGTCAGCACCCAGGACTCGACCGAGCTCGTTTCATTAGTGGCGGTCGAGCACCAGAAGTGCATCTAAAAGTCATGGTTCACGCTCGTGGACAGGATAGCACTCCACCACGCCATCTGGAAGCCTAGCATTGATACAAATTTGTCAGCACGCTCTCCGGCCATACCCGCGACCCACTTACTTGCCGGACTTGGCTCTCGAGCAGCGGACTCAAGCCGCTTCACTACCGCATGAGCTTTCGCGCCATCTTCTGACGCAAAAACTGAAGCAGATTGCTCCCGGACCCACTTCTGTGTCAGCGGTCACAGTTCATGACATCCGCTCGCGTACAGGAATACACGGCGCCAGAACAGCCTCTCCGGAGTGTCTTCTTTAAATTTCCATGAAGCGCGCCAAAGGTATCGGTATCGCCTTTCCTGCCAGTCGCGGGTGTATTGCACACCACAGAATAACCCTAGAAGTGCCACCCGCCTCTGAAAGCCGGGTCGCCTCGGATAGTAGCGCAGGGCAAAGGCTCCTGCCAGGAACGCCAGGGTCCATCGCGGCCCTGGTTCCAGAAGCTTGCTGAGTCTCATGTCCTGTGAAACGACCTCCGATTAATGCGGATGCCAGCAAGAACAGTAAGGTCCTTTGACGTACTATCGAGGGCCGGGGAGAAAAGCTTGGCAAGATCTGCGGCGAAGGGTCTCGCTCAGCTGCAGGCTCTGTAACATCCAGAGGCTCGTATACAACGCTTGGTGTTGCCACGCCCCCGGACCGCACAACCTCAAGGTCCTGGATGCCTTGAGATGGATTTTCCGGCGACACTGTTGAGCCAGAGCCAGTTCCGTTTCCGCTCACCATTCGTGCCCGCCGTCAGATGTAAGATTAGTGCGGGATCTATAGCGACACTGAGGGTGGCTGTCTTATCATGGTGGCGAAGTGCTTATGAGGCGATGCGGCAGCAGCTGACTGGAGTGATGTGAGGTCGATATCGGCATCCACGCACCGGCCGGGATCCATGCCCGCAACCTACAAGCGCCTGAGCATAAGTGTCCCTGGATGAAAATGATGATACGGATGCACGAATGGTTGGGGTACGTCGGTGCTCTTAAATCTCAAAACTCCCACTTTTAAACCTGGCCATAAAATGAATTTGTGATGCCAGTTGATTCTGCTAAAGAGGTAGGCGCATCAATTGATGCGTACCCAAGTTGTTCCGGCATCCGACGGTCTGGGTCGTTGACGTCGTGACTACGAACTGCATTATACCATGACCATCTACACGCTCATAAACCAGTAAGGCTCTGCACAAGCTACCTACATTTAGAGAAGATGGAGTAGTTCTTACTTCAAGTAAAGTCTTCGCCTGGGTGCTTATTATTCGATCTCACCGCCCTGTGAGACTCAGAGTACCAGTTGCATCTCTTGTGATCAATGCTTCGGTGTTCCTTTTGAATAACAGCGTCTGCTACGCGCGCTACAGTGGCGGCATGCATGATGAGTGGTGCAACCACCAGACATTGCCGCTTTATTGGCTGCCGCTCACAGGCAACCACGAGCAATGCCTCTCAGATCCTCAGCAACATCCAATACGCCGTTACGCGATCCCTGGTCCCGCAATACCAACGGTAAGAGTCAATGCTAAAGCATCCCTGGGTCTTCCGCTAATACGGACTCTCAGTCACCGACCCTCATATATATTCCGTGCAAGACAGCCAACCCACTCCCACTAACGCTGGCAATGGCGAGAGGCAGTGGCTGGACTCCCTGCTCTACGAGTTGGATGACGAGGGCGACAACTACTTCAGGGCAGACGATGAGGACACTCCCACTGACGTTGGCAATGGTGAGAGGCAGTGGCTGGACTCCCTGCTCTACAAGTTGGGTAACGAGGGCGACAACTACTTCAGGGCAGACGACGAGAACACTCCCACTGACGCTGGCAATGGCGAGAGGCAGTGGCTGGACTCTCTGCTCTACGAGTTGGATAACAAGAAAGATGTAGTGTACGAGCCAATCTAGGGCTCAAACTTCAAGCTCTGACGGCTGCGCGCGGTGCAACCTTGAGCCCGAGCATTGTTCAACTCGTAAGATTAGGAGCTGATTCAGTTCGGCGGCCCAGACACGGGAACTTATTAAGTTACACCGGACTAGCCACCCAGAAGCGCCCAAGAGCGGCTAAGACACGCTGAAGAATTTCCGAAAAGCCCAAAAAATGGCACAAGCTATTGTCGTGATACGACTACTGGGCTGCGCGAGCGCGAACTGGCGAGTGGCACGCGGGCACGATCTAATACACACGGTGGTTAGTCTGGGTGCGAAGGGAAAGAGCACGCTGTATATGTCTAACCTAATACACACGGTGGTTAGCTATACAGGCGGTGGTAAGCATAAAGCATACTGCAAGGGCGACGAAGGGAGACTTACTCTGAGTGCGAAGGGAAAGAGCACGCAGAGTGGGGATGCGAGAGGAGTCCTTATATACTAAAAGGAAGCAAAATTGAAAGTCCGCTAGAATGGGGAAGCCTGCCATAAAGAGGTCCGTGCGTGGGAGCACTACATATGATTGTCCAATCACTATCTACGTATTAGTAGCGCCTAATCTAAGATGTCCACCTTAAGTCCATGCCGGGTGGAACGCCGAGCCAGAGCCACTAGGCGCTTCAACAAGTGTTTATAGAGAGGACTCAGCGTTTTAGTGTCCTCGTCGTCTGCCCTGAAGTAGTGGACGCCGCCGCTCAGCACACATATCTTGCATGTTCAAGAGTATGTTTGGGCTACGCCATATGCGCGACCGGTGTCGCTCAAGACTAGAGCTTCATGCCGAATACCCGGCGCAGCGGGCTACCGGTAAACATCGTTTGCCGGTCTATCGAATCTTCGGGGAGACAGAGTTCTGCTGAGCTTGGCTGACAAATATTGTGCTCTGGGCCTCTCTCAGAAGTCTCTTCCCCGGCGTCTTGCGGCCTTCCAGCCAGAGAGCAGCCGGGTCCGCTGTATACGGAAGACAGAAGGAGACCGGAGCGGCGGTATTCAAGCAGCCAAGCGCGAATGTCTGATCGAGTTTTAAGGTTAGCGCCACAATGGCTCAGCTATATCCGGTACAGCTCATACAGTGTAACGCGATGCCGCACGATGCCGTCAACATCATGCGGCCAATACGACATCTTAAGCACACAGCGGAAGTTTCTATGTAAGCAATGGATGTCAATGAACGCCAACCATAGCTGACTCAGCTGCCGCCGTCTGGGATGCCTACAGATTTTAGTCGTTGTCTGCTATGACGTCAGCCATAAGATCTGGTAGGTCATCCCCGTCAACTATGCGCACAATGACGAAATATCGTACCATGTAAGCCTTTGTGTCTTCGCAGAAGGCTATTGATTTATCTCATCAAAAGGTCGTTCAAGTTCGGCTACCAGCCGGCCTTGGCTCTTCGGTGACTCGGTCGCAAAAGTTTCCACCATCACCGAGATATGCGACTCGGAGAGAAGGAGCTGCCAACGCCTTGAACTTCAGTGCTTGTCCAGTGCCATCGGATACAGTATTACCGGCCTGCTTTAGCCCGTGTTTCCTGTGAGTTACAGCAACCCAAAGAGTACTTAAGCCCATGATGGATTCTGCATCGAGGACAAAGCACACCCTACAGAAATCCACTCACTCACAAGTATAATGTCCTCAGCTAGAGTTTGGCTTGGTGAGTGGAAATTGTCGACCGAGCGTACTTTCTTGCTGACTTTTGCAGTTACCGGATCCGCCTCGGGGTTCGGTCGAGAAATGGTCGAGCTGGCCCTCAAGAACGGCGAGAAGGTCGTCGCGACTCTGCGCAGACCTTCAGAGCTGGATGACCTGAGAGACAAATATTCTCCAAGCCAGCTTTTGATAGCCCAGCTCGACGTCACCAAGGCGGAACGGGTTGCGGAGGTCTTCCGCGCTGCCAAGCAAGCCTTCGGCAAGGTTGACGTCGTGCTCAACAACGCCGGCCTGTCAATCGTGAGCGAGGTCGAAGGCACGCCAGAAGACGTCGCGCGAGCGATGTTCGAAGTCAACTTCTGGGCCGCGGCCAACGTGAGCAGGGAGGCGGTCCGATTTTTCCGCGAAGAGAACGCGCCTGGCGTCGGCGGCCGGCTGCTGAACCTTGGCTCCATCCTCGGTGTCCAGCCCTCCCCTATCATGTCCTACTACAGCGCCTCTAAGCACGGTAAGCACCATGCTTTCCAGTAGTATTTTCACCTTTTTTTGATTTTGACTTGATGTGGCTCTAGCACTCGACGGTCTGACTACCGCGCTCGCCGCTGAGATCAACCCGAAGTGGAACATCAAGGTGTGTAGTACACTACAACTGATCGTTATCTAAACACCTCATGTGTTACACCACAGGTTACCTTAGTCTGCCCCGTGTTCTTCCGCACGTCTATCAGAGACAAGGGCACCCGGATTCCGGTGCACCCTGCCTACATCGAGGCCACGAGCGGATATCGCAAGTCTGTGGACGCGGCCTTCCATCCGAGCCGTTCCACGAAGATCGGTGACCCCAAGAAGGGCGCGCAGAAGATTTTCGAGCTTTCCAAGCTCACGGACGAGGTTCCCTTGCGGCTGTTCCTGGGAAAGAGTGCGCGCGGCCGAGTGGACGCGAAGATCGCGGCGTTGACCGAGGATGCAGATGCTTATGCTTCCTGGTCAGATGATTTGCTGGAGGCCTAGGATTGAGGCACCAGTAAGAGGGTAGCCCCCCTAGCAATTAACTGTCTAAACATGTAGAGTTATCGCTTGATGCATGATGACCCACTGCTTTAGTAATCACATATATGTTGTCCTTTCGCGCAAACCCAATTCTCTACAGAAGTTGAATCAACGGCCCTTGATTGAAGCTTGAGCTTGATCCGCGGTAGCAAACGAGAATTTGCTCTGCTGATGACGGATGTTTCAGTCGCTGAAATGCTTGTAGGCTACGTCGTCGAACGAAGATTCTCAAACGGGATCTAGGGCGCCTAATAACCCTAACCTGGGTGGAAGTGCTTTTGGCTCCCTGTTTGGCCGCTACTGAACTCTTGGGCCGTTTGTGATGGAATTATTCTTATTATTAGCTATGATTTATCTTATGCGAAGGAGGCGTGGACACAGGAAGGTTGCGCAAATATACTTTGCCTCAACTACGTATCTGCATCGAATATTTAGCTGTGTGCTCATTTATGTCATATAAATTAAATAAATGTATAATTAAAGTACCTCTATTATGTGCCGCATGCTCCGACAAAGCTGAAGCTCGAATGACGCATGATAAGAGCCCATATCGTGGCCTACAGCCCTACGGCGCGCTTTCCCAATTTGGCAATAGGCGCTTCAGCGCCGACTTTGCAACGGAGGGTGGCGCACAACTTCAGCTTCAGCTCCGAGGTCACAATAACTTGCTAGCGCGATTTTTTTCTTCCCTTCCATGAATTTTTCCTCTGGGAAACCCTCCACAGCGGACCCATTTCTCGCCTAATCGATTGTGAGATGCTTTGGCAGAGACTGCAAGTACTGCGGTAGTACACTGCTGATGCGGATGGCTTACGAGACCACCTCGGTAGAAGCTGATCTCCGACGTTCGAAAACCATGCGCCGAGGTAAATACAGAACGTTGTCGAGGCTAGCTCATGTATGAAAGTAATGAAACGCGTCCTGCCCTCGAGCGTGGCTACGCACGCGAGCCAATGTGGCAGCGCTCAAGGTATGACGATCATTCAACAATGCCAATGAGGCCATTGTGGTGTTTGGCAAATTCACTTTGCTTTGCTTCAGATCGCGATGATCAACTATTGTCGCACAGCTCCCTTTCTCGAGCACCATCAGCCCGGGAGTAACGCGAACTTTATTCGTTCTGGTAACAGCTGGGACTACGCTATAAGGACTCACCTTGGTCCGTTTCAAAGGCTCGGCCGTAATCATTACCTGGCCTGTCGTCACCGGGTGATTTACTGTGTCAGCGCTTTAAAGCGTTTAATGGAGTTGATATAAGAGCGATTAGATAGCTGGTACAGTTGTATCGCAAGTCTGTGGATGCTGCCTTCCACCGTAGCCGTTCCACGAAAATCGGTGACCCCAAGAAGGCCGCGCAAAAGATTTTCAGATCGTGGCGTTGATCAAGGATGCAGATACTTGTGCTCCCTGGTCAGACGACTTGCTGGAGGATTGAGATACCAGTAAAGGAGAAGTCCCACTCTGCCACCAATTAGCTGTCCAAACACATACTTAGAGTTATTGCTTCATGATCGGTTGCTTTGGTAATCTAGCATAGTGATCCCTCTCGCGAGTCGCCTCTCGCGGGGGCGCTGCACGCCCAGCCAACCGAAGGTTGGCGGCGGGCGGCGCGTTCCTCTCATTTCTCACTCGATTTCCCTTCTCAACTCTCTTCGCAATTCTCTCTGCCCGTGCGTGGCACGGGTCACCCTCTCATATTACATATATGATCCTTTCACGCGAACCCAATCCCCTAGCTAGGTCATTACAGCCCGTTGACTATCCGCCTCTTGAGCTTATCAAATGCGTCCGTCATTTCCTCCGCAAACACCTCGCAGCGACCGCTTTCGGCGTGCTGCATCAGCGCGCTGAGTGTCGTGAACTCGGAGTCGCACCCGTCAGCGCGCGGAGGGCAGCGGTAAATCCTTTCGGCATGTGCAGGGCTGCTGAGATGTGCATCGAGACCGCGTTTGGCCTTGAAGGTCTTGTTGCAAAGCGTGCACTTGTACGCGTGTTTGCCCCGCACGGCCTTCGTCGCCTGTGTCTCGCGTGCCGTGCGTCCTGAGGGTCCGCTGGATCCCGTGAGAAGTCGATCGGGATCTGTGAACATGCGTCTGGTATCGGCTTCAATTATCGCCTCGTTCAGACCAGCGCGGTCTAGTCCAGAGGAGCAGGTCCCGGCCTCCCAATGCTTGGCAAGGTCACCGCGGTTCAGGAAGAGCCTGCCGCAGGAAGGGGCTGTGCATTCAATGATCGGAGAGGTGTGCAGAGACGACTTCATGTGAGCATCTAGATTGCTTTGCGAGTTGAAGACTCTTTTGCAGGATACACAATAGAAATGTTTTTGGCGGTTATGTTCATGCAAGCCGACCTCGAACTCAAAGATCTGTGGACAGGTTGTATGAGTTTTGGCTCTATGTATATCACGGCAGAGAGCTCACGGCATCACACCGAGGGCAATAGTAATGCTTTGTCCGTCTGTGGAGGCTGCGCTCTTCTTTCGCATCAAAGTGCTCATTGCAGCGTTGACAGTAGAAGTGACGAGGGCTCTGCACGAAGTGTTGTATCAACCCCACAGGCGTCACAAAGTCTCTGCCGCAGGGTTCGCAGTAGTGATGGTAAGACGATGTCTCCACATGCTGCTTGAACGCATTTGTGGACCGGAACTGTCGGTCGCATCGAGTACAATAGGTTTCTGCAGGATATTCACCAGATTGTTTTTGCCCTAAACAGTCGCCGATATTCTTACCGTCACCCGAGTACCGCAGCTGCTCGTTTGCCATAACCGCTCTCTCCTCCTCAATACACGTATGGTTGGCTCGACAGTCGTAGACGGCGGACAACCGAGACTTTCAGCTTCAAAGTCAAGTAGGTTGCGCTGTCGTCGTCCAGTAAGCGCACCTCGTCCTCAGCTGGTTCAGGACGTCGTCAATGGATGACGTCAGTCTCGAAAGGGAGCGGAAGAATAAGATGGAAACCCGACGAGCTTTGTGGCGTTCGGCAAAACCCGTTACATTATATTCATCAGATATGCTGTTTCTGCCTCCAGCGACGCTAGGACGCAGCCGAATCCAGCGGAACCACTGTCACATCCCCATGCCTGAACATCCTAAGCCCCGTTCTGACAATGCGCCACCTAGATGGGCAGTGAGGGTCCGGACAGGCCACCTCTGCATCCGTAGACATCCAGTCGTTCTTGGCGGACGGCCGTTGCTTGGCAGCTAGCAATGGAAGAATCGATGCTGTTCCGTAGCATTAGCCGAGTATTCACAAGCGGGCAAGAGAGAGTAAAGAGAGGCCTTAGAAACGGGGAAGGACGGAGCAAGCGACGGCGGGCGATAGGGAGAAAATTGACTGTACCTAGCGAATAGATTGAGATACCCTGGCCAGGTGGCAGATACATCATCTCGCCCTCCAGCGTGAAGTAGTCCCCATCTTTCGCACCACACAAGATGCGTTGACTGGCGGGGCAGACAGCTTCGACGCGCAGATCATATATAGCAAACGTATCATCTGATTCCAAACAGGCTCCCAAAGAAGCTGAGGATGCGGGCGTGGTCCGGTCCACTGAGCCTGAAGTTGGCGCTAAGTGAGGAGTAGAAGACATGACGGCGGCGAGCAAGAGAGATGGCGTAGATACAACAATCGATGCGAGCCGCAGAACGGGTTATTGTTGAGTAACCGACCTCATGTCGCACGAGATCCCTGGTTCGTCTACCACTTCGGCTTCCTCGCCTGCTGCTTTCTTCGCAAAGTAGCCTTCCCCTTCGCACCCCTGGCAGTCTGCAGCTCCTTGAACTTCTTTTTTGCGTAGCTCTTGGCTTCCGCATCGTCCACGAGCTCGTCCACCAACGTCCGTTTGCGAGCAGATTTTGATAGGTTAGCTGGATTGCTGGATGCGAAGGGGGTTGGGTCGGGAAGAATCGTGCCAATCTATGCGACGTGTGAAATAAATTGTCAATGGTCATTCCTCACGCGATACGAGGTAAGATACTTGCTGCGAAATATTTCGGCAAGCCCTTAATTCCCTTGCCTTCGCCTTCGTCTTTCCTATAGAATCGCTTGGGATCCAGTTGATTACGCAGGCGCAAGGCTTCGACTTCGTGGTACAAGCGAGGCAGGTCCGCCTCCGCCGGTGCAGGCAGATCGAACCAGCTCTTTCCAGCAGTTTTGGTCCTCAGCTTGAATAGCACATTAGACGAAGAAACATGAGTTCGAAGCAGGATGTGACTTACGGCCTTCTGCTCCTTCTTCGTTAATGGCTGCCCTACTGGTCGAGCGGAGGGAGGTGGCGCGGGTACATCTGGGATTTTCGAAGCCGTAATCTTCTCCGCTTGTTCAGTGTCAAGATCCCTGACGCGAACTTTTGACGGGCCGGCTTGAGAATCATCAGGCAGCTCTATGTAAGGGGCTGGCAGTTTGCCTGGGTCAAGTAGTGGTAGACGGCTAGCAGATAGTCAGCCAAAAAGCCTAGAGGCAGCCTTCTCGTTACATACTCTTCTACTAGGTCGTCCGTTCCGCCCAACTGTATGACTTCTTCTTCCCCACCAGAACTTAAGGCCGTCTGCGCTTTCGCAGACATATTCTGCCGTGCTTTGTCCAGCAACGACTCCAGAAATTCTTGAGAGAGCTCTTCATCATCTGACTCCGCATTGTCACTGTCTATATCATCCGAGTCTTCAGATTCCGAATCCGAGTCAGAATCAGAATCAGAGCCAGACTCTGAACTGTCCGAGATGGAAGCCCTTTGGAGGCCTTCCGGCTCAATTTGCTTGGCTGCGAGGTCTTCTACAAGTGTGCCAGCTTTTTCCTTCCCCTTGTAGTCCGCTGTAAGAGCCATGATAAAGAAGACAAAAGTCTGAACGCGGAAGAAGCTTGTGAGGGAGGTGGAAGCGGGACGAGAGTGCTAACTAGTATTATGTGAATGAGCCATTGAGCGTCCAAATCGCGAGCGCGCTGGTGTCCGGGGACCCTACTTCGCGACACGGTTGGACGAGATCCCCATGACACCCCGCGTACCATGCAGACCGCCTCACGTAGCCTCCGTCGCTCTCTACGCTCTACATGCCGACAGGGCTCTCGCACACGGCCCGCAGCGCAGCTTCTGGCTGTCAGATATAACCACACCGACCCAAGCAGCTTTCGGCCGACGCAGGATGCACAGGGAGCTCGCACGACGCATTTTGGATTCCAAACCGTGCCAGAAGACATGAAGGAGTCTCTCGTCAAAAACGTCTTCTCTTCTGTGGCGTCTTCTTACGATGTCATGAACGACGCCATGTCCATGGGAGTGCACCGTCTCTGGAAAGACGATTTCGTGGGGTCGCTGAAGCCCGGAGCAAAGGGACCCATGCGGTGCATCGACTTGGCCGGCGGAACAGGGGACATTGCACTACGTATCCTGGATTACGCAAGGGAGAATCATTATGACAGAGAGACGAGTGTCGATGTCGTCGACATCAACCCTGAGATGCTTAAGGAAGGCTTCAGGCGGTTCAAGCAGACGATGTATCACAACAGTGCGTGTCCAATTTTAGAGGGGCCCGGCTATATCCCTCACAGCTTGGCAGCTCCGCAGGTTCGGTTCATCGAATCGAATGCTCAGGCTCTATCCAAAGAGCAGTTCCCGGATAACACGTATGACCTCTACACAATCGCGTTTGGTATCCGAAACTGCACGTCCATCCCGGACGTGCTGAAAGAGGCGTACCGGGTGCTGAAACCTGGTGGCACTTTTACTTGCCTGGAGTTCAGCAAGGTTGAGAACCCGCTTTTCAGCGCGTACGTGGCACTTTCATGCCGGGAGGAGTACAGTGCTTATCTTTGTTACAGTCTGTACGACCAATACTCGTTCTCGGTCATCCCAATGCTGGGCTCCATCTTGACCGGTGACCGGGATTCGTACCAGTACCTGGTGGAGTCAATACGGAAGTTCCCTAGTCAGCCAGAGTTCGCACAAATGATTGCCGACGCGGGTTTTGCAACTGGTGGTATGCACGAGGGCAAGGGCGGCGCGTGGACTAACTTGTGGAACGGCATCGCTTGCATCCATAAGGGCGTAAAACTATGAATTCGACTGCCCTGTCTGTTGTAGTAAAAGGTATCTGCGGCGCCATAATGACACTGGTACTCTGCAATTGTCGTGTTCGACGTTGTGCACCCATTACGTCCAGCGTGGCGTTTCATAACACGACGCGGTATAAGCGTAACACCGATATCGAGGTTAGTAGAGGTGTAAGTAATATGTGTGACTTAAGTAACAAAGGCAGATAAGTCTGTACAGAACCTTGTTACAACGGTGGCACTGCTTTATTAGCGCGTCTGTGAATCCTGCATGCCCAGCCGCCTTAAGGCACTTCCCCTCTGACCACCATCATCCTTGACGAATCCCGGAAGCCACCCATCCTTAGCATCCAGTATGGCGAGTTCGTCGTCCAGTAACACTGTGGCAATGCCGCCGCCCAACGCGGACCTCGCCACCACCTGGGCCTATCTCGAGGAGGGTGTCGACCATATCATGACCAAGCTCCAGACTGGAGTCTCATACTCCAAGTATATGAGCCTGTACACGGTCTCCTACAACTACTGCACATCATCTAAGATGCACAACACGGGTGATTCGACGTCTCTGGGGCAAAGGAGTGCGTATATCGCTTGCATATCTATCCGAACGGGGTGTCACTGACCAGGCTGCGGTCATATCCTAGCGGGCGCGAACCTGATGGGCTCCGATTTGTACAATAATCTCATTAGATATTTTGTAGCGCATCTGAAGACGCTGCGAGAGGTGAATACACGAAAACTTGCCATGAACTGTGTCTTGTGACTGACCTATGGGTGTGATTGCGTAGGAGGCGGAGCCGCTGCAAGACGAAGCTCTCCTCCGATACTACGCCAAGGAATGGGATCGTTACACGACAGGTGCAAACTACATTAACCGACTCTTCACTTATCTCAATCGACACTGGGTGAAGCGGGAGCGGGACGAAGGTCGGAAAGGTGTCTACCCCGTGTATACTGTGAGCGAAGCTTCCATCATCGTGTTACATCATGGCTTATTATTGAGAAATTTAGCTTGCACTTGTGCAATGGAAGACCAACTTCTTCTTGCATGTTCAGAGCAAGCACCAGAAGCTAGCGGGCGCTGTTCTCCGCTTGATCGAGCGACAACGCAATGGCGAGACCATTGATCAAGGTTTGGTCAAGAAGGTCGTTGACTCGTTCGTCTCACTCGGTTTGGATGAGAGCGACATCAACAAAGTATCGTACGAGGTCTACAAGGAGCAC
Source organism: Phanerochaete carnosa HHB-10118-sp (assembly GCF_000300595.1). Classification (NCBI taxonomy): domain Eukaryota; kingdom Fungi; phylum Basidiomycota; class Agaricomycetes; order Polyporales; family Phanerochaetaceae; genus Phanerochaete; species Phanerochaete carnosa. Next base: position 1,628,235 of record NW_006767636.1, on the reverse strand, counting down.
TTCGAAACGCCATTCCTCGAGGCCACCGAAAAGTATTACCGCAAGGAGTCGGAGCAGTTCCTCGCTGAGAACAGCGTACCTGACTACATGAAGAAGGCCGAGGAGCGTCTTCGCGAAGAAGAGGACCGCGTAGAGCGATACTTGAACACCAACACTCGCAAGGCTCTCGTTAGCAAGTGTGAGCATGTCCTAATCCGTGAGCATGCCGAACGTCTGTGGGAGCACTTCCAGACCCTCCTCGACTATGACAAGGACGAGGATCTGCAGCGCATGTATGCCCTCCTTGCTCGCATACCCGAGGGCTTGGAGCCACTCCGCAAGAAGTTCGAGGAGCACGTCAAGAAGGCCGGTCTCGCTGCGGTGGCGAAGCTCGTGGGCGAAGGGACCGATGCCACCGAGCCCGATCCCAAAGCATACGTCGATGCCTTGCTCGAGGTCCACCAGAAGAACTCCGAGACCGTTAGCCGCAGCTTCCGTGGCGAAGCCGGCTTCGTTGCCAGTCTGGATAAGGCCTGCCGTGACTTCGTCAATCGCAACGCCGCTACGGGCACGTCGACGACCAAATCCCCAGAGCTGCTCGCCAAGCACGCCGATGCTCTTCTCCGAAAGAGTAACAAGATGGCCGAGGAAGAAGATCTTGAGGGTGCGCTCAACAAAGTGGTACGTTGGCAATGTTTGCTATCATCTTCGGTTTCTAATCTCCGTGGTTCAGATGGTGCTGTTCAAGTACATCGACGACAAGGACGTCTTCCAACAGTTCTACACGACCAAGCTGTCCAAGCGTCTTATCCACGGTGTTTCTGCGTCCGACGAGGCCGAAGCCAGCATGATCTCGAAGCTGAAGGAGGCATGTGGCTTCGAGTACACTAACAAACTGCAGCGCATGTTCACAGGTATGCGCATGCGATTATCTCCTGTAATCGTGCTCACCGCTCGCCATAGATATGTCCTTATCTAAGGATCTCACCGAGCAGTTCAAGGAGCGCATGCAGCAGAACCACGACGATATGGATATCAACTTCGGTATCATGGTCCTCGGTACGAACTTCTGGCCCCTCAATCCACCTGCGCACGACTTCATCATTCCCTCTGACATCCTTCCTGTGTACGACCGCTTCACGAAGTACTACCAACAAAAGCACTCCGGTCGCAAGCTGACATGGCTATGGAACTACTCCAAGAACGAGCTTCGTACGAGCTACCTCAACCAGAAATACATCTTCATGACCAGCACGTACCAGATGGCCGTTCTCGTCCAGTACAACCAGAACGACACTCTGTCTTTCGAGGAGCTCAAGGCTGCTACACAGATCAGCGAGGATCTATTGAAGCAGGTCCTTCAATCGCTCGTCAAGGCCAAGGTCCTCATCGAGTCGGATCAATATGACTTGAACCCTAGTATATCCGTTCGGCCTATGTGTGCTGAGCATCGCTAACGCCCATGCAGACTTCAAGTCGAAGAAGATCCGCATCAACCTCAACGTTCCTCTGAAAGCAGAGCAGAAGACTGAGTCCAACGACGTCCTCAAGACTGTCGATGAGGACCGTAAATACGTCATTCAGGCGACCATCGTCCGGTGCGTGTTGTTAGCGCTTATTGCCGAGAACCTCATTTAACTCTTGTGCTTCTCTAGGATTATGAAGGCGAGGAAGACAATGAAGAATCAGCAGCTGATTCAGGAGGTCATCTCGCAGATCTCTCAGCGGTTCACACCGAAAATCCCGGATATCAAGAAGGTAAGAGTTGTCCCATCGATTGAGGCCTCCCAACGTAGATACTGACGACGCTCGCAGGCCATAGACCACCTTCTGGAGAAGGAGTACATCGAGCGTGTGGAGGGTACCCGCGATACTTTCGCCTATGTCGCTTGAGGATCTCGTTTGCTGTCATTCCATTCCATGCTATCGTTTGTACATGTCGTTATACATCTTCTGGTAGATATGGACGTTGTAGCAATAGTATACTATCCCTTCCTGTTCTCTTCTTGTGTGAATGAGTGTTATTTTGCGATACCTTTTATTACATGCATTCGAATCGACCAAGCAGACCGTGTGCGCAGGCATTCTTATGAAGAATTATGCAGTTCGGACGCTGACCCAGGTTTTTCAGCGCAAAGCATGTCGCAATCAGTGGCGGGTGTCCCGGCCACTGCCCGTATAGCTCGCCACTCAATGACACTCGTTACCATATCCGACGTCACCGTGATCAGAGTCAAACCCAGAAACGATGCAATATTTGATACACGCCGGAGCCTCATTGTCCGAGAGGACCGTCCGGACGTATGCCAGCGCTCGCGTTACCAGGGCATGGCGTGCTGCGCTGCGAGCCCGAATGGGCCATATGTCCACGCAACGGGTATCGATAGACCGGAAACGTATCAGCGTACTCGTGCTCATAGACACTCGAAGCGTACCTGCCAGTCGTTAAAGGGTTCAAAGGCGCAGCGACCTCAGATTAGCCTGTTCAGGTCTGCCAGAGTCACGGTGCATCCGCGGACGGAATCTTAGACGGCCGAGTTTAATATTAAGGGTCGAGGCCCACGCAGCATGATGCTGTATGTCTGCTGTTCCTACAGGCAATAACAGTAAATTTCGTGTGCGCGAACAAAAGAAGGCCAGGAGTGAATACTGACCAGGGAGCACGACACTCGTCCCGTGGCCGGAAGCACCAAGCTTTTGTTCTCGTAGCTTCGAGCTTCCTCTTAACAAGTTATACCTAAGATATGACATTACTAATGTGGACTTCAATGCTAAATCTGAGATGTGGCTGGCTGCGACTCTGAAGTTGAATGCTTGGCGGAATACAGATAATACCCATCTGTTCGTACCATGGCAATCCGGTAGACGGAGAGTATATATTCGCCTCTTGCATGCGCACATGCTCGGACTCCTGCTTTTTAGCAGCCCGTTCAGGCTAGACCCGGCTTAGGCGTCCCAGGAGCGACTTGTTGCTGCCAACCGCCTTTCAGTGAATGTCATAATCGTCTCAGCGCCCTTGAAGCTAGGGTCCCTGTGCCCAACGAAAAAAAAAAACTTCCAATCGGAAAGTATTTGAGGTCCTTTGAAGACCTCCGAGAGAAGGATGCGGCCCTTTCTCGGCTTTCCCAAGAATAATGACATACGAAGCTGAGCATGGAACGCACCTCTCCTTCCAGGACAAGGCATTGTGAGAGGACTCCATCTCGAGCAGTGCCTGGCCAAGTCGACATTGAGCAAGTGGTACGATCAGAAGAGTAGCATTGACAGTTATCATCAGCAGCCCGGGCATCTCATACTTCCCCTGTCGGCGCACAGGGCCCGACGAAGACGGATAAAAGACCAGACATCGTTCTGCGGAGGGTCAACGTGCGGCCGAAGGTCAACAGAATCGTTAGGATATGACTTACCGGGCAGAGCTGTCAACTAGCTTGAGGCAATCCGCTGCAACGTCTAGGTGGAGACGCAGCCGCCGCCGCGGCCCCAGTTATTCGCTGTCACACGCGCGTGCCTCCTCAGTGCATCTGCACATTGGGCGGACCAAGCATCTGTCTGCGTCAAGCACGTCGGCGGAACGAAGATGCCAGCTTATGAGGCCTGAGCATTCCAGAGGTTGGCGGACCATGAGCGTAACCTTCAAGTAGTGTATTGTGCACGGCACTCGCGCTGAAATGGTACTCAGGCTGTAGCCGCCGTGGGTCCATAGCAACTGTCTTGCGTTGAAGAGCTGCCAGGCGATACATAGGGTCCGCAAATATTTACATATAAGGGTCAAAAGCGAAGCTTGCGCGAGAGAACGCCGAAAGCATGTAGTTCGACCGCAGATCCCGCGTAGACAGCGGCAGGTCGCCCGCATGGCTAGGCACCAGCTTGCTCTTCGCGCATACATACGACTTCACCGTCTCACCCGTCGAAGAGCTGTCTAGGGCTGTTCCATGGGCATTTGTTCTGCACACGTTGATCGACTTGCCTGTCTGCTATTACCACGACTGCCGATGACAGGGGACACCGACGATATAAAAAGGTGGTTCAAGTTCAGAGGGACCATCGTAGAGTCGCCCTCCAGAGGTCCAAGGTCCGCCCCAGAGAGCATGAAGATGCAGCTCACCATTCCAACTCTCTCGCTCATCGCGCTGGTGCTTGCACCTGCTGCCATAGGGCAGTCGCCTTGCGTTGCGCCTCGTCCCGTTGGCATTTGCGCATCTACCATCAGACCGTACTCGGAGAATGCCTTCGTATGGAGCGGAGCGTGCGAGATCCCCGTTCCATCGGATCCGAGCATGCTCATGGCGGCGGACGTTGAGTTCTATGACCCTCAAGATGGCTGGTCAGTGCGGGACGTATGGCGTCCGACTAATGCCAGACTAATCTCATATATTGTGCAGTGATACCGACGCCGGTTATGTTTTGACCTGCTGTGCACAAGGCGTTTGTAAGCTCCCGCACCGTCACTCTGCTGAAAGCCCGTTTGACCCTTACCTATAATCATTTAGCGTGTGCAGTCTACGAAGATTGCACCGGGCCCGAAACGGCGCCCCCCGCGGCTGAACTCTACGCGTACCCGCCGGCCTTGGCGGAGGGGTGGTCAGTCGACATGCCGTGCGCAGTAGATAATGCGCAGCGCGTGCTCGCGAACGTGATCGTGTCGTACCTCCCGGGCAACTCGCCGTACGAGTGCACGACCCTGTGCACCGAGAAGAACTACGCGTACGCCGGAGTCGAATATGCCGACGAGTGCTACTGCGGCACTGGCTACGTCGATGGCGTTATTCCGCCGACTGCGAACTTGTCGGATTGCGATATGCTTTGCTCCGGTGGCTACTACAACTATTGCGGAGGGTCCTGGAGGATGCAGATTTATAAATCCAATTAACGGATCAGGGTACTCGGTGACGGAAGGGACTTATATACTCACATAGTGTTCGTAGGAAGGACTGTTTGGTATTGGCCGGCTTTTGCGAGCTAAGATCCGATAGGGTTACATTTTTGTATGTCGTTGGGAGCGTACGCCAGGCATCGACCAACTGTCCAGAGAGGCTGTGAAACAACATTCGATGCCCCACATTCCTAGTATAACAGGATGGGACGATGACAGCAGATTGAGCGCCGTTAAGATCTCATACCAAAATTGTAGAGGAACTTCCGCCTGCAATGTATCTGCAAGTCCTCTGATGACCTCGGAAGGAGGGAATATGTCTAGATCGGTGCCTGGCCAAGTCGACTTTGAGCGGTCAGAAGAGCAGCGTTGACAGTTATCATCAGCAGCTCGGGCATCTCATGCCCGTCCTCATCAGACGCCGTGCGCCGATGGGGAAGGAGCGGCGAGTCAGCGTGCGGCCCAAGGTTGACTGACTCGATAGTATATGACTCACTGAGCGGAGCTGTTGGTTGGACTAGTCCACTGCAACGTCTGGGAATGGTTCCAGTTGTTCGTTTTGATGACAGTGATGCATATTCCTACTTCCAATTCTAAGTGGGATTGAAATGTTGCCCATGCTCAGCACGTCTGCACCTTGGTGAAGCCAAACATCTGTTTGCGTCCAACACCCGACCCAAGGCGAAGCGAAAATGTCAGCGTATGGGGCCTAAAAATTCCTGGACTCAGCGTACCATGAACGCATATATTGGCTCCGGCGCGAGTGTGGCCGCGATAGGTCCATGCCTGACCCAGGCACACCCTGCTGTCGAGAGCTGTCAGATAATAAATAGGTCCGCAGATCTTACGTGGACAAATCGTCTGAATGGCTAGGCACCAGCTTGCTCTCTGCATGCATACGACCTTACAGTCTCGTTTGGGCGACAAGTGGAGCTGACCAGGTCGCGAATAACGACTCGATGGCTCGAGACTGCCAAGGCCGCTCCAGGGACATCTGTTCTATGCGCCGCATTCGTCGGCTCGTCTGTCCGTCAAAATTGTTAGGGAGAGGCTTAAATAGCTCTCTGAGACCTCCATGAGTTGCTCCCAGGATTCGCCCAAATGAAGCTCACCATTCCAGCTCTCTCTCTTATCGCACTGGTGCTCGCCCCTGCCATTGCAGGGCAGACTTCGCCTTGCGTCGCGCCTCGGTCCATTGGCATATGTGCGTCTACTATCAGGCCGTTCTCAGACAACGCCTACGTGTGGGAAGGACCGTGTGGGATCCCCGCGCCATCGAATCCGAACGTGCTCACGGCATCGGACGTTGAGTTTTACGATCCCCAATATGGCTGGTCAGTGCAGGACATACATTGTCCAATGGACACTCTGTTAATATGAGGGTTGCACAGTGACACCAACGCCGGATACCCTCTGACCTGCTGTGCAGAATCTACTTGTAAGCTTTCGCACTGTCTGGTGGAGATCTAGCTAAACTTTGCTGACGATCACTCAGCATGTGCAACCTACATAGACTGCACCGGGCCCGAGACGGCGCCTCCCGCGGCTGACCCTGACGCGTACCCGCCGGAGCTGGCGTCGGGGTGGTCGGTCGACATGCCATGCGCAATAGACAACCCGCAGCGCGTGCTCGCGAACGCGATCGTGTCGTACCTCCCGGGGAACACGCCATACGCCTGCACGACCCTGTGCGCTGGAAAGGACTACGCGTATGCGGGGGTCGAGTACGGTGATGAGTGTTACTGCGGCACTGGCTACGTCGACGGCGTCATGCCGCCGGCTGCGGAACTGTCGGACTGCAGCATGCTCTGCTCCGGCGGTTATTACTACTATTGTGGAGGGTCTTGGAGAATGCAGATTTACAAGTTTACTTAGTGAGCTAGGGTTTTCAGCGAAGGAGCGAGTGTATTTACATAGGGCCTGTGGGAAAGATCACTTGATATTGCAATGATCTGCACGGGCTGGAGCCTGTTAAAGTTACATTTCTGAAGGTTATCGGGACTTTGTGCCAGGCACTAACCGATTATCTTGATAGAGGCTATGAAACCTCTACGTTCCTGGTATGGCTGAAAAGGACAATAGCAATATAGGCACTGTGCGGGTAATTACTGGAGTCGTTGCGAGCAGAGCTGCCACAGCCTATAGCCGGACGTGGACGGATCGTTTGCGTGGCCAGGTACCAATATGCCCTCTGCATATACACATGACCCTACGGTCGCCTGAAAACAGGCAAGGTCCCGATCATGGACTCGATAGAGAAGACTGGCCAGGGCTGCTCCAGGGGCATCTGTCCTGTGCATATTCGTTGGCTTGCTTGCCCATTGTTACCACAGCTGCAGGCGCCAGCGTTATTAGGGGCAGACCCAGAGGGCCCGTTTGTCGAGCTACCCTCCAAGACTCACCCTGATACGCCCAACAATGCAGCTCACCGTTCTAACTCTCTCCCTTGTCGCATTGGCGCTCGCTCCTGCTACCATAGGACAGTCACCTTGCGCTGCGTCTCGTCCTACTGGTATCTGCGCACAAACCATCAGGCCGTACTCGGACAACGAATATGTCTGGAGCGGACCGTGTGAGATTCCCCCTCCGTCGGATACAAGCGTGCTCATGGCGGACAACGTCGAGATGTACGATCCTCAGTATAGTTGGTCAGTGCAGAGCGCACATTTTCCGATGTATGCCCTGCCAACCTGAGGACCGTCCAGCAATGCCGGCTACCTCCTGACTTGCTGTGCACAAGGTGTTTGTAAGCTTTCGCGTGTGCCTTTCTGTTGAAGAATAATCTAACCTTTACCGGTGGCTATCCAGCGTGTGCGGTATACGAAGACTGCACCGGGCCCGAAACCGAGGTTCCTGCAGCTGACCCCAACAACTACCCGCCAGAGCTGGCACCAGGGTGGTCAATCGACATGTCATGCGCGGTAGACAACCCGCAGCGCGTGCTTGCGAACCCGGTCGTATCATACCTGCAGAACAACTCGCCGTACGAGTGCGCAGCTCTGTGCGGAAACCAGGACTACTCATACGCCGGGGTCGAGTACGGCGACGAGTGCTACTGCGGCACCGGCTATGTCGATGGCGTCATGCCGCCGACTGCGAACTTGTCGGACTGCAGCATGCTCTGCTCCGGGGGCTATTACTGGTACTGTGGAGGGTCCTGGAGGATGCAGGTCTACAAGCTCAATTAGCGGGTCAAAGCGTTCAACAGAAAAGACGAATGTACTCGCATGGAGTTCGTGGGAAGGATTGCCGTATAGTTTACCAGCCTGTGCGAAGCTAGAATCTGCTAAAGTTACATTCTTGGACGTCGTTGAAAGTATGTCCAGATGAAGGTTACGAAACAACGTTTGGTGCCTCACGTTCCTAGTGCGACTAGATAAGATGACGACAACACAGGCACCGCATAGTAACAACCCGAGTTATTCAATCGCAGGAAGAACTGCAACAGTCCATAGCTGACATGCATGATAACGGGCTGCCCGTCAAAGGATGAGTTCGATGCAAGACGAAAGATTGCGGGCGACGTTGGACGAAATATGCTTAAGACGGGCCTACCATGACTGGCGAGGCAGAGATGATGTGGCAGTGCAGCAAAATCTAGGGGCGCTTAATGGTTTGATCCGTTTGGAACCTTAACCCGAACTCGCTTTGGCTGAGCACCTTGACCGTTCTCTTCTCTGTTTCGTGCAACATACTATCGAGACAGTGTATCTTCATCTGAATTTGAACCAGCAGCGATGCACAACAGATCCAGAGGGCTCCATGGTATACTTTACTTTGTTTTTCGCAATCGTCACGAAATGTGCTGAGAGTGTGAAGTGGCTCATAGTACTGTACCTATACCAATGTTCATACCGAAACAGCAGTGTAGATATAGCTACGTCATCCAAATGTCGCCCTATTAGAGGGGAGCATTTGCCCCTATTCGGCAAGATGCGCTCCCATAAAGACACTCCCGCGAGTGAGGTGCTCCGGGGACATTCTGTGTAGGTATTGGCCCTCCTTTGTCCCTTTTTCTCCCCTCTCTTGTCGGGCAACCACCTGGCAAGGATCCTCGCCTCTTCGGGACCTATGACTAAATTGCCCGAAGCAGAGTCATCGAGGTCAGGGGTGGCTGCGGTACCGGTGGCTGCTGGTTTCAACTTGGGCATCGCTATAAAAGCCTGCACAAGGTTTCTCAGATTAGTCCACAGTATCACACGTCTTACAAAATGGGAAAACGCGATAAATCAAAGTCCAGCACGCAGCAGCCCCCGGTCTCGCTGATACTCCCGCCGTCACTGTATCTGGGTCCGTGCTCAGCAGCGTCCTCAGAACCGTTCCTTACGGCACAATCGATAACTGACGTGCTCAGCATCGGAGCTACTCCCGCGGAGAAGTTCGACGGCGTGTCATACCACCGAATATCGATCAGCGACTCCCCGTCCCCGTCCATATCCAAAGCCTGCGACTCGGCACGTACGATCATCGACGCGGCTTTGAAATTTCACAACGGAACGGGCAAGATCCTAGTACACTGCTCTGCGGGCATCTCGCGGTCCCCGACGGTCGTCGCGGCGTATCTGATGAGGCATCATCAGATGTCGCTGAATGATGCCCTCCGGCAGATTGTTCAGGCGCGCCCGCAGGCCTCACCGAACCCAGGGTTTATGCGGCAGCTGAAGGAGATGGAGATGGAGCTGTTTGGAAGCGTCACGGTAGACGTGGACGAGATGCCGCGAAAGGAGAAGGATCGACTGGTGTTGTTTTCAGAAGGGAGTGATGCTGCCACGAGTTCTTGAACACAACTAGTGATTGCCTGATCAGCGAGTTAGCACTATCATTCGTTTCTATGCTGATACAGTACTAAATCTTGTCCTAGTGCCCTCATCAGATACCGCGCCACATACACAAGTAAAAAGTTAGTCTGGTAGAACGTAGCTGGGTGCGCACCGTTCAGCTCTGCTTATCGACCGAAATGTCTAATGGCGGGCGCCGGCATTCCCCTGACATCACGGTCGTGGTAGGACCACAGAGTCCGGAAAACACATGTAGGTGAATTCAATGATGAAAATTTAAAAAGAAGTGCGGCTCGCCCCCCGGGTGATGCACGATATTCTATAAATAGTTACTCTCGGTACAGAATCGAAGATTCAAAGATTTGCGACCATTGTCATAGCGATCTCATGACTTGCCTCTCAGTAACACCGCGAGCACACAGCGACATGCCACTGCCAGTTCGTATTGAACCCGTGCTAGGCAACAAGTCGACAGCAAGCTCTACATGCATAACCATGTAGTAGGAGGGCTTCGTTGGCGTGCGGCACGTCTGCGACATCGGCCCACGCCACATGAAGTGATGGTATGCAGGGCATAAGGGTGGAAGCGTCAAGGTTGGGACCCTCGAGCACATGTGCAGGCTGCTCGAGCCTCGAGCGCGAGCGGCATGTCTGTGTCCGTGGGCAGACTGAATGAGCTAGGCCGGGTAACGATCATTGGTCAATCAGCATACCGTGCGTGTGGACAACCAGAGCCACGCGTACGCCGGAGTCGAGTACGCCGACGAGTGCGACTGCGGCACCGGCTACGTCAACGGCGTCATGCCCCGTGTTGCGAACTTGTCGGACTGCAATATGCTCTGCTCCGGAGGCTTACTGTGGAGGGTCCTGGAGGATGCAGATCTACAAGCTCAGCAAGCGGACCAACGCGTTCAACAAGAATGATGAATGTACTCTCGCAGAGTTCATGGGAGAGATTGCTGAACAGTCCACCTGTCTGTGCGAAGCTGGAATCTGCTAAAGTTGCATTCTTCGGATGTTGCTGGGAGAGTGTCTAGAACCAACGTTTGTTGCTCCACGTTCCTGGTACGAACTGAATGGGACGATGACCACACAGGCACTGCATGATAACACGTCGAGTTGTTGCAGACAGAGCTGCGAAAGCCTACAGCTGAAACACGACATACATGACAACAGGAAGCTGTCGGCTTCATGGTGTATTCGAATTGAGACAAAAAAAACTGCGGAGGGCGCTGGTTTAGATGAGCCTGTGCCGCAGACGAGTGGGAGAAGCAGGGACGTCAGGCGGCTGGTGGAGCTCTGCCAGATCCGGAATGAGATGCCGACCCGCCGCCGCCCAATGCGTCATGGGTCCTCGCCAGCCCGCCGCGTGCAGGGGAGACCACTGGCCGACCAACACGGCCAGGCTCCCGCTGAGACGAGGCCGCTGGTGTGCGGCACGCACGCTCCTGTCGCCCTCTGCGCGCCCCGTATTTTTTGTGAGGCTGAGAGAGGCCGCAGACGGCGGCCAGCGGCGCGTGGCGAGCCCGTTAATGACGTACCAGGGAAAATATGACATAGCACGCATTTCCGACGGCTGGCGTCCCAATTTGTATCGAGCAGCGAGGCATCATATCAGGCAAGCCACCACCACCATACCAGACGACTCCGGCATACCGCGAGGCGCGAGGCCACCCTCCCGCCCCCTACCTCACCCCCAACAATGCCCCAGGCAGGTCTGGGGACTGTTCACTGTCTTCTTGCGGTCCTTATTTTTCGCTTCTGGCAGGAGATGGACGATGACGGCTTCGCAGAGCTCGAGGAGGCGCTCACGCGCTACTCCCAGGAGATGCACGAGTATACTTTGCAGATGTGGACAGACTCCCGGCGTGCGGCGGAGGAGAAAGGGGTTGCGACAACCGCAGGTAGAAAGAAGAAGGTTGTGAGGACACAGGAGGAAACGCATAAGGGTAAACGAGAGGAGGACAAGCCGCTGCGGTTGAAGGCGTCATTTTCGACGGAAAGCTCAGTTGGAAAATCGTCGAGTTGATTCAACGTGCGAATACAGATACCCCCAACAAAAGGTCTGTGTAGAGCTGCATGTTATCCGTCTAGATCGTCGCCTCAGTCACTAATGAGCATGCTCAGCTTGTACTAGGACACACTTGAACGCCTCTGCAACAGCGCTGCGGGGCAGCGATGTTTTCTTCTACACCTGCTTGATTTGAGCGACGCTATCACACCATAGCTACCCGTTTGTACTATTATCTGTTGGCGATTCTCTCGGTTATGACACGGTTTGCTCGCCGTTGAGGTCGAGTGTTGTCTCTCAGCGAATCGGTCGTGCGCCGCAAGCATGAAGACCTGGCAGTAGAGTGGCATAGTCAGCAGACAGGAGATATCATTGCAGGTGGGTTAACGAGTACTCGGTGAGTTCTCTGTCTCGCTAGCACTCCAAACCTTGTTAACGAGCGAGGGCGCTCCATATCCCGCCGTAGTTGGTTGAACTCACGTCTCATAACGTAAGTGAGGTATAGCTCTCGTAGTCTTTGATTTTTTCAGGGAGCCGGAATCGAACAGACCGACATTCTTGGGTCTCCGACACGAGGAGCACCCTGGATCAAAGAGAATGAGGCGCATAACAACGTATCCGCAAACGGCTATATTCACTCACTTTCAACAATGTTGTGGTGGTTTAGAAATCCAATTCAGAGGTGTTCTGCTTGGCGCACTTCCTTAGTCAAAAATTTGCGGACAGCCTCCCAATATTAATTTATCGGGCTCGCCGTTGCTAGGGTTGTGTGAGTAGCACTTTCTCGTAGCGCTGCGATGCGGGTGTTGCTCACCGATTCCGCTCTGGCAGGTGCAGTGCGAGCATCTCAGGCCCAGGACAGAGGAGATACACTCGCCCGATGTCATCGTCCGACGCTGCTGAACCCAAGCAGTGTGCTGAGCGCATCGGATGTCCTCCATCTGGAGCCAGAACCCGTGCACGCGCAAATGGCGAGGCGATCGTCGACGACGCAGTGACTTACATGCGCCCGCTCAACCAACATGGATCCACGACAACCTCCAAGCCGGACCAAGTGCGCGCGATCTGCGCCGGTTTCCGTTTCTGCGGCGTGCGCCGAACTTGGGAGAGGGGGGGCAGATTCTGGCCCAGGCCCGCAGCGGCCCACGCGCACGTCGGCAGGGCAACGCGCGCGCGCGGCGGCTGCTGGCTTTGCAGCCCCTGGACGGGATAGGCAGGTGTCTACGTACGCGTCCGCAGCCGTTGGCCAACTCACGGGCAGGCCCACTGCGACTCGCTGCCGGCTGCAGCTTTTTGACAGTGCTGCGCTGTCCTGCCGCGCACTCCTGCGTCCCAAGAAAGGTTTTTTTACTACCGATACCCGTGTGTACCTCTCAAGCTGTTTTTTTGTGTTCGAGTCGCATACGGCACTGCGTGCACACAAGGGACGTCGAGGCGCGTTCGAGAGCGGGCGAGCCTATCCGGGCGCCCTGCGACCGCTGCAACAAGGTTGAGCCGCCCAACACATCGGTGCCTCGCGTGCCCGGTTAATGTTTACGAGATTTCTGCGCGCACCGGCGTACAAATTCAGGGCAAGGCACAGCAGGATTGATTATGGTTTGAAGATGATCGGAAACGGTGGTAGTGCATAGTCATACAGTGCTGTGGGTACACGAAAGTGAAGGAGATTGAGATTGTCGACGGCCATCCAACGATACCAGCTAAACTGCATTGCCGTTCCATGAGTCACGACAGAAGTAGACAAGCGCACGAAGGTTCTCGAAGTGGGGCACGCGAGGTACCATGTACTGGAAGAAAAATTGATATGAAAAGGTGTAAGCATGAGGCGAAGAGACGAAAAGCCATGTACAGAGAATCAAGAAAGGAGTCCAGGTGCTTGAGGGGGTGACGCGACATGGACCACTATGATACAACCAGTTGTGAAAGAGAAGAGAAAGCCTCGAGCGTGGATAATTCGTGACCATCGTGATATTCGCAGCTTTGGTTCACACGGAAGAGCGGGGGGCGGGAAAGCCATGGACGCTCAGGACTCGTCCATGGGCGACCTGGGACGGCCGCGCTCTCCTGACAGGAGCACGCTCGGGACGCTTCCCCTCCGCTGCCCCAACAAGTGCGACGGCGGCCCACGCTCGGCGCGTCCCTCCTCATCTGCCCCGGGCGATCGGCTCGCCCGACGCTTCTCAGGCGGATGCATGCGTCCCTGGCGCTCGCCCGACGACCGTCGCGTAAGGCTCGGTCGCTCGGGCAGCGCTAGCGAGCCGGGGGCGCCGAGCGTCGTGTGGCTGAGCGAGCTGCGCGTCGAGGACGTCGGCAGCGTCGTCTTGGTACTCAGCGGCGACCAACTGCCCTTCGGGCCCGCTGCGTGCTGCTGATGCTGATGCTGCTGCTGCAGCGGCGGCGGCGGGAAGTTGTGCGGCGGGAGCTCGCGCGAGGGCAGGTACGAGACCGACGCGCGTGTGACGGGCGGAAGCGGATGTGGGTCGAGCCGCGTCGCGGAGACGGACAGTCTGCGGTTAGCGTCGAACGGGACGGGAGACGCAGCCTGCGAGTTAGGGAAGCTCTGTCCTTCGCTGCCAGGAGAGGACACTCTGCGGACGGGCTCTGGCCTGCGAATGCTGGACTCGACGGGCGGGAAGGTGTAGCTTTCGGGTGCTATCGGCGCTACTGTGGGGCTTGCGACCTGGTACCCGTTTGGCTTGCCCTTGTGCTTTGTTGCCATATTCGGGCTGTATCCCTGCACCTTCGACATGCGTAGCACCGTCTCGAGCTCGTCGACGCGCACGCGCAAACCGTAGACTTCTTCGCGCATGGTAGACATCTTCTTCTCGACGATGCTGTTCACCGTGTCTTCGATGTGCGCCTGCTGACGCTGCAGGTTAGCAATCAGCGCACTCGACTTCTGCAGCTGCTCGCTCAGCCACGCCTTGAGGTGCTTCGAGTCCGACAGCGCGTCGTAGAACATCTCAAACGGCGCCAGGAACGCGGACTTCTCTCCAGTGTAGCCGGGGTGGTGCAGCGACGCCGGCGTCGGCGGTACGAGATTCGATGAGATGGGGATCGACGCGGTAGGAGGTGATCGGCCGCTGATGCCCGTCCCACCAGCACCAGCGACAGAGTGTCGCGGGACCCCGAGCCTGGTTGGCGTCGGCGGCACCTGCCCATTCGAGTATCGTTTGGCAGCCTGCCCTGGCTGCAGGACAGGGGGCAAGCTCGGAAGGGCCATCGACGAAAGCCTGGCCATGCCCGCATCGGAGCCCGAGCGCGAGACCGGGGGTGCGCTCTGAATCGCGGGCTGGAAATGGCTCTCCGTCGTCGCGCGCGGGTTAATGACGATATCGGCCGGTTTTCCCTTTGTGCCTGCCATGAGCTGGCGGCTGGCGCGCCGACGGGCAAAGCTGATTGGCGGGGCTGGGAGAGCATGGCTTGCACCGGCCGGATTGCTCGAGGTTGAGGCCTGGGAAGGGTGCAGATGTGTCTGTGTAGGTGGGGAGTCCGTTGCCGGCCGCGGAGGCGGGTGATTCTGCACTTGAGATCTGTGAGCAGTTCCAGTCGCGGCAGAACTTGGAGGTGGGGGAGTCGGTTGGCGGGACGACGAAGACATTGTTTGCACAGGAGCACCTGAAGAGCCAGCGACAATCGATCGTCGTGGCCCGCCTGAGATCGCGGGAGCAGCAGTGTTAGGACTACGTCTACCAACTCTCGAAGGACCTGTCTTGGCAGATGATGACGAACGTTCGTCAGGTGTGAGAGCGTTGACGACATTTACTTCAGGGGCTGCCGTTGGTGGCGCTATGCCAGCCGTGCTGCCTCTCCTCTGCTCGATTAATGCCTGTTGCTGCTGCTTCAAACTTATCATAGACTTGACTTGCTCCAATTCTTTTGGATCGTCACCGCGAATCGTGAAGCCCATAACCACCGGAGAGATACCGCTGTCGATAGAGGGTTGTCTAACGTCCGTATTTATGCCACTAATCGTGACTCGCCGCTTCTTGGACGGGTTGGGAGACGACACGGAGGAAGAAGGCGGGGCGTCGACCTCTTCCCTAAGCTGTCTCTGCTGCGAAGCCGGGCCTACTACAGGCGGAGAGGGGATAAACTCATTCTCTGTTTCTTGTTTTACTCTCACGACCGGCCGCGGAGATCGGCGACTGTAGTGCACAAACGGATGGATGAGCCCATAAGCATCCGTCGGGGACGAACGAGTGGTATGCGAGAACGTACTCTGACCTCGACATCTCTCCTGCCTTTTCTGCTGCCATGGCCTCCGAATGCAAACGCTTCTTGTTGCTGGGGGATTTCGCCGGCTCCTGGCTCGAGGGGTGCGGCTGCGTGACCTGGGAAGACTGATCGGGAGTTGCGCGATGGTGGATAGGAGGAAGTGAGTTGTTCATCTCTGGAAGTCGATTCAAGGAGGGCGTTCCAAAGGTCTGTGCGAACGAAGGCAGAGACTGCGTGGCCGACTGCGTGGTCATGTCGTTGTGGGTGCTAGCGAAGAACCGCAAGGGACAAGATGTCTCTCTTCTGCGGGCGGAAGCAAATCCTTTCGGTCGTTAAAGGCGTCGGCTGGGTACCAGAGCGTGCAGAGAGAAGACGTCCGACAGCTGCCACCCGTGGTCGGCCGGACGGGGAGAGATGGTGGCAGTGCGAAAGGAAGGAGGGAGAGCAGATGTAACAGGTTAAAGATCAACAGCGAAAAGGAAGGGCGGAAGCGGACGCTGTCAATTATACAAGGTTCGTTACGGTCAACGTCCCTCGCGTAATACAAAACCCCTCGTTTGCTCGACGACCGCGTATCAGCAAGAGTAAAGAGCCAGAATATACCCGGCTGTCTCTGGGTTTTTGTTTGCTTTTTTTGTTTGTTTTATTTTTGCGACGGAGAGGTGGACGAGGGAAGCTCTGACATGGTCGGATGGGATCACAGCACAGAGACGGCGCATATTGCAATCAGAACAAAGGCCCCCTTCTGCCATCCTCAGACACTTACCACACCCAACGTCCCCATGTTCCATCATCCAAATGCCACCGGACAATCAGACAACTGCCGCAGCGCGATATTCACAATGAGCATTCCACCAGAGAACGTCTAGATTCCCAACGGACGCCCGGCGTTATCAACTCGAATAGGTTCTTCGACGGTTTGCCCCCTCCTGCTCTCGCAGAGCCTTTGTCTATCGCCAGTCCAGAATACTCTTTGCGCTCCGTGTGCACCACGCTCGACCCCCGCTTCGGGCCTGCGCATGCAAGGCGTTCCCACGTTTGCCGAGAACGAGATTGCTATCTCACCCCTACAGACTGACCGTCCAGAGTACAAAGACGTCCTTTGATACCAGTAAGGCAGCTACTGCGCGCGGTTCGCGGTCGAGCATTGCGGAGGACGAGCATGACCGACAGCCCCGTCCTCATAGAGTCGCAGCTTGTCGCAGTCCTGCCGCAATCAGCGTCCCATCGACACCGCGCTCACATGCTCTACATCCTCTCGTAATCGGTTCCGAATGCCGCAAAGGAGGAGATCGATGGCTTGGGGCGATGCTGAAAGTGCTCGACTGGCAAGCCTGACAGTCGGTGGGTGGGCCTTCGGTGCCCAAAATGGCGACTTTATTGCCAAAATGGTCGCCCGCCGAGCGTAGCTACGGCCGGTGCACTCGCACTGCGGTCCTTACGCAACCATGGCCTTCAGCTCTTGATCACCAAACCATCGCTCGGCATTACAGCAGGGTCTTAGGTTTCCGCAGCACCCAATAAACTTTCTCTCTATTTTGGCCCAGGGCTCCGACTACGGACGGTTGTCACCGTTACTGGTGCAAGCAACCCCGATCCCCAGGCGAGGCAATGTCGTGCATGCGGTACCGACGCGCGATACGCTGTCCCTGTCTCCAGGGCGCGTCTTGTCGGTCAACGGGCGCAGGTTCCGCCGACTGGCCAACTCCGGCATCTAATGCACCGTCGAGACGACCGCCGCCCAGCTCCACTATAAGCTTCGAAACGAACTCTATGGATGTGAATAGTCACGTCACTCCGTCGTCATGTCATATGCTCTACAACATATCGGGAAGGCTGTGTGGCTATCCCGAGGCTAGAGGGCCCACGTGAGACCGCACCAGCGAACATTGTGGCAGTACGCCGAAGGTATCCACATGCGAGCGGGCCGCAGGAAGCAGCAATACATACAAAAAGGCAAGCCGCAGAATCAATGCAGCGTCTAGACGTCTGATTCGAAAGCCAGATAGACTATCTTCGTGATAAATAACGACGGCGAAACGACCAAAATCAAATGTCTGGAGATGACCGTGAGAGTCATGAGTGACACGTTAAATGAGCAGACAGGTGTAATGACAACATACCAGCAGACAGATAGGCAGGATGTCAACAAGTTGTTGTCAGGCAGCATCAGCCTTCCGCTTCTTCTTGCGGACGGCCAACATTGTCACAGGCTGCGCGGCGGCTGCACCAGGCGCACCATCCGCTCCAACCGCGTCCACGGCCCTCGGAACCAGCGGAGGGTTGCTGACCGTGACAGATCCGTAGATGTGCGAGCGGTACGTGTCAAGCGACGCAGTCGGTTCCGGAAACGGATTCGGGGAGATATCAGGCAGCGCTCCGTCGTACTTGGGTGGAGGCGTTCGAGGCACCTCGAGCGTCACGTTCGCCGGCGCTGGTTCCGGTGTAGAATCGCGCCGGAAAAGTAGCGGTGCGAGCGAGCTTGGGCTTCGCGAGGTTTCGGCTGGGGATGAGGCGGCGACGTTCTCGCAAAGGCCTTTGATGGATGCCTCCAGGGTTTCGGTCGACTTGGCGGCGCGTTCGGCATTCGAGAACTCGACGCCGTGGAGGAGCGTCGCGACGACGCGGCGGACAAGATTCGGTGCGACCTGACCTGGCTGTGGGGCCAAGGGCGACGGCGTGGAGTGCGAGTGGGAAGTGCTGGACGGCGATGAAATGCCCACGGTGAAGAAGCCTGTTACCGCGCCTGCAACGCACTCCTGCCTAAAGGACATCCGCTCCCAGAACTCGTTCGCAGAACACTTCCCGAGCTCTCCCTCTGGCTTGTGCTCTTTGTGCTCCTTATGCTCCTTGGCGCTGTCGTCCTGGGCCACCGTGTCCTGTTCCTTGGAATCGGTCCTGCTGAGCGTGCGTGCACGCTTCCGCTCCGGTGAGCGTATAGCACCCCCTTCTGTCGTGTGTGCGATCTCGTCCATGAAACGTGATTTTGGGTCGTCTTCGAAGGATGGGACGTAGTGCCCCAGATTGTGCGGGCCTTGGCTTCGCGGATACGGTAGCGGGATGTCGCTTTGGGAATAAGGATGCCCATAGGTCCATTGGATTGGTGATGCAGAAGAGTTAAGAGGAGACACGATATGGAGAGAATTGACGGCTTCAAGCTCACTGTAACCTGGCAGGACGTAATACGCCCGTAGCGTTGCATCTGGCTCCTTCGCGTCCAACTCCGCTGCAACCTCTCCCAACACGCGCCTCCACCAGGCACAGAGCTTCACATCCGAGAGGGGCTTCTTTCCCGGGTGCTCACTCGAGTTCGGGAAAAGATACTGGTTTTGTGCGCGCGCGAAAAGCTGAATCCAGAGCGTGTCCACACGGATAGGTCGGGTGTCGGTATCGGCGTAGTAGCTCAGCAAAGCCTTAACGAGCGTAGAAGTCGGCGAAGGGAACATACCCTGACCGGTGGAATCGACCTTGGAGACGTACATGATCCCGCAAGACGTCGACGTTACGTTGTATACGGATACTTCCACTGCGGACACGAGCTGTCTCGGGGCATCGGGGTTTGCCTGCTCTGACAGCAGCACGAACACGTCTTGTAGGTACACCCGCGGTCGTGGGTGAGCGTATGGGAAGAGTCCGGTGTGCTTGTGTGGTGAAGAGACCAGGACATGGACGTGGAACTCGCGGGTCCCAGGCAATGTGGCGAGTGCGCTCAGAAGCGCATCCCGCAGACTGGCAGTCGACGGCGACGTCTTAGTCATGGTTCCAGCCCTCCCAGGCGATCTCTACTACGAGCGCCGGTTTGAGACCTTGAGGACAGAGGCATATGAGAGCAGCCTCGTTGGCTGTTCGTTGGAAGATGAGAACCGTGCGAAATCTCTGCACTAAGCGCCCGATGGTTTAGCAAGAATCATACCAGAGCCAGGTTTCGTGCATGTCGCGAACGAACTACGCCCCTCGATAGCATGGCAGACAAGATAGAAGAGGATAGAAGACAGCAACAGATAGAAAGGCTCTTCAAAGGCTTCTATCTCCAAAATCAACTTGAATCCATGCCAACAGCGCGAAGAGCGGGACGAAATATAATCGTGGGACACTTTAGTCCCGCCTAGGGAAGAGCCATTAGTGCATCAAGATCAACGACTGGGACCGCTGCGTCTGGTGCTGTCCGTCGCGAGCAACAGTCTCATCGTCTCGAGGCATACCACTGAGAACGAGAAAATCCTTTAGATGTGCCATAAAATGTGCCTCTCAGCAATCCTCAATCACGTTAGTGAAAGATGAATCGTTCAACGGCGGCACGGGCGAGAAGCATAGCAGTGAAGAAAAGAATGGACACGACAAGCCGCATCTAGGGACCTGTTTACGAGATCCCCGTGAGGTACCCAGCCCCGGTCTTGCGAACGTTCTTTGATCTAATAGCATCTAGGACCCTTCGCTCATGAGACTCGGCCATGGTGGGCATGCCCATGCATGTGGGTCGGACACAAAGGCCAGCGTGGAGTCCTTCGAGCACGTTAACGCCATGTTTCGCCGAGATTTCGGAACCGTAGCATTTTCTTGTTTCCTGGACGATACAATGGAGTCACATGGATGCTTGGACATCGACTGCGTGCCTGGCTTGGCAGGTGATAAGGACCTATCCGCATGCCTCTGCATCGATTCGTGTAAGGTGCGTCTGATTCTGTAAGGTCGTTCGACTCTGTGAGGTGCGTCCGATTTCGTGAACGAGTATCTGCGGACTTACGTACTCCTTATAATCCCGGCTACCAACATGTGCCTAAGTCAGAGATGGATCTACTGCCTTAATAACACTGGACACAGCGGGACAACTTTCAGTTCCGCCTCGGGTGTCTCGACACGGTCCTGACTGGCTGACGGCAACTGAGCCTTAGGCGGTGATTACCATCGAGCTGCCGAACTGGAGCTTGCCAGGCGGGCCAGGCGATGAAATCAGCCACTACGAGGTATCAGGTACGGTGCACAGAAGAGACTAGCGTTCGTCTCTCTGTATCTAATACTACCTATAACACACTTAAACTTACTGATTTCCAATGCTACACATATACTTACTCTGTTCAAGCACCAGTCACGGCTCCAACTTGTAGATCTGCATTCGCCACGAGCCTCCGCATGTCCAATAGTACCCCGCCAGACACCGCATGTTGCAGTCTGACTACGGCGCCGATTGCGGGATTGTGCCGTCGTTAACATACGACGTCCCACAGTAGCATTCATCGCCGTACTCGAGTCCGGCGTATGTGAACCCGAGCGATGCGCAGTGTGTCGTGCATGTCAGCGGCCCCGCGATGTCGTTGCTATATGAGACGATCATGTTCGCTAGCACCCATTCGGGTGTGTCGACCGCACATTGGAAAATGACCTAAGAGACAATCATCATGAAAGACAGAGTCGTGCAAAATCGTCCATCCTACCTTAATATCCCATTCGGGATCGATATCGCTTCCCAGGGCGTGCTAAGGACGTCCAGGGCTAGATGAACCTGAGATGAGTTCCATGGTTAAAGCCGAATAATGTGACTCACCATGCTCGGATGCACTGTAGTAGCCAAGGGACGGCGTGCCCATAATCGAGGTGATGTTCATCGGCCAGGGGTTGCCGGCACTGGGTCCGTTCTCCTCACCATTCGGCCTGTTTACCGACGTTCGCCGCGCCCCGCGGCATGCGTCCTCTGGGGTAGCTTCAGCCCCGCTGATCACTCCGCAGCCGGCGCTGTTGAACGTAATGTATATCCCACTCTGGCCTCTCGAAAAGATATCTACGACGTTCGCAGGTTATCTGACATCCACCATGACTAAGGGAGGCTCCTTCGGGACGTATCTATTTTTGTTCAGGTCATCTAGAGCAGACGGTCTTTGTCTCCTCCGATGATGGTCCTTTGGCCCAATCCTGAGGACGAGCACGCCACTGCTCGAAGGCGAATGACAGGATAGACACAAGAGCAGGGCAAACTAAGCCGAACTCTGTGTGAAAAATCGCGTGAGTGAAAGAATGCGGCTCAGTTACGTGTGCGCCTCGCCGACCTGCTCGGCGTCGCGCGGGAATCAAGGAATTACTTTTTCAGTGATCTTTCCAACAGCCTGGATGCTCAGATGCCCATCATGGTGACCTCACGGCCGCCTACGATGCACAAGACTACATCAGTCCCACCAGAACGCGGATTCAACGAGAGTGAGCTACCTTTTACGTGGCATTCGTTTGCTTTTGCCTGTACTGGGCACGCACCGGCCTAACGTCCCGAAACAAAAACGTCGGCAATGCCTTGACAACACACTCTATACGAGACCTGGTAAATTGTTGTATAGGCCTTTAATTTCGGAAGATTGAGACTTTGAAACATCGAATGAAAAGAGCGTGTGGGAATTGCTTCCTATTACAGGCTCACCACACTGTCCCAGCGCCACGAAGCCTTCGGGTACCGGGATTCAGCCGGCTGGACTGCCCGTTTCCTCACGTACGCGACATTAGTCATCTTGAACGGTGTGTGCATAACCATTAATGACCAGTGCTTGTATACAGACGACGCTCCAGACGCAACCAACCCCTTGAGACGGCTTGCCTGCGGACTTCGCCCTGTCTCTCTAGCTATCGTTCAGACGCCCCACCAAGTCGCGTGATGATACTTGCAATCATGGCCATAGAGCAAGATTTTGCTGCCTCAAACACGCTGTATGCGACGATGATTGAACACCGTTGCAAAGGAGTCCGATAGCTTGTGCACTGTCTCTCGTTACCATTCATCGGCCGCAATACGGCGAGTAGCCGGTCGATGATAAACGTCCGAAATTTCCTGGTCATACCCTCTTACCCGAGCGGCCACTCCCATGCGAGCAGCCCTTACACCCATGATACCCGGTCCCTCGGTCCTTTCGCAATCATGATTTGCTCTGCAAGCTTTTTCGAGTGCGACGGCGAACGGGGAGCTGTTGGTGCCAAGCGCTCCCGGTTGTCTCGAGATTATATTATGATCTCACGTCGTCCTAGCACCTTCATCTCACTCCCATCTGACTGACAGCTGCATTTTAAGCTTTCCATCTTCAATCCGTCCATTTATTCATTCTTCCGCCTCTGTATCATGCCTCCATACATCCCGGGACAGCTCCAGTCGCTACCCGTCTTACTTGCACCTCAGGATGCGATGCTAATCACCGTCTTCTGCGGATTAGTGAGTGTTATCCGTAAATGTCTACCATTGGGAAGCTCATTCTCTACAGGGCGCGCACATAATCTTTAAGATATGGGAGCCTATGCAATTCAGACTTGTCTCGGTGCTGCTGATTATTTCTCCTCTGCTCCTCTCTACACTGTTGATCCCCCACTATGGAGTCGTGTCGAGCATCCTTCACACCTTTTCCATCTACTTAACAACCCTTGCGACATCCATCATTGTTTACCGGCTCTCTCCATGGCATCCTCTCGCCAAATACCCTGGACCCATCCTCGCAAAAATCACGAAGCTGCACCACGCCCTGATTGTCCACACGGGCAAGCAGCACCTGCATATCAAGAGCCTGCACGAACAATATGGCGACGTCGTCCGTATCGGTCCCAACGAAGTGTCAATCCGCGACGTCTCGTGCATCCAGCCGCTCATGGGCGCGCAAGGCCTTCCCAAGGGACCGGGTGAGTAGCTCCAATACTGCACTCGACGCGATATTCTGCTCACCGTCACCACGCAGGCTGGAACGCACGTGGACTGTTACGGCCTATTCCAACCCTGGTCGGCATCCGAGACCCTGCCGAGCACGCTCGACGCCGAAGGCCCTGGAACCGCGCTTTCAACACGAACGGAATCAAGGAGTTTATGCCCGCGGTTCAGAGCCGTGTGCACCAGCTCGTAGAGCGTCTGGGAGAGCGTGAGGGCCAGTCCATCGATCTTGCGGAATGGTTTAGCTTCTTCACGTATGACTTTATGGGCGACATGATGTGAGTGTTTGTGTTCCTTTGAGCTCAGAATCTAGAATGTGTACTGAGGCGTTTGGACAGCTTTGGTGGATGGACGGAGATGATGCGCGACGGGGGAGATGTAAAGGGGCTGTGGCATTGCGTGAGGGATGGGCTACGGTACGCTCTTCACTCTATTCTGGTGTGAACGCAGCTAACTGCACGCACTTTAGTGCTGGCTCCATTCCGGAGCATGTGCCCTGGATAGCTTACTATGCGAAGAAAGTTTCGAGCGTAGTTCGCAAGGCGTTAGAGTTGAGCTACATGGGCGACTCTCGCGCTCAACAGCGGTATCAGCAAGGCTCGACATCCAAGGACCTTTTCTACTACCTCGTCAGTGGTGTTCTTCTCACGGTGGAATTATTATTGACGCACCACTACCAGAGCAACGAAGATGGCTCAGAGAAAGTGTCGCCTTCACCCGCTGTTGTTACCTCCGACGGTGTCCTCGCGCTCGTCGCAGGTTCGGATACTACGTCCAGCGTCCTCAGCAACCTGTTCTACTGTCTTCTGCGCAACCCTGTATCATACAAGCGTCTGCAGGAGGAGGTCGATAAGTTTTATCCACCCGGAGAGAACTCGCTCGACCCCCGTCACATCAACGACATGCCATTCCTCGAGGCTGTCATGTAAGTATCATACAAAACCTCTCGTTCGCAATAGCCTGACATTCTGGCTAGCAACGAGGCGATGCGTCTCTACCCGGTTATCCCGAGCGGTAGCCAACGTTCCCCGGAGAAGGGCAAAGGCGGCAAAGCTGTCGGCCAATAGTACGTGGATCCAATACTGATAGGGTGTAGCAACTCACGAAGTGCCTCTGCAGCTACATCCCCGAGGGCAGCCAAGCACGCATCCACTTCTGGTCTGTCTTCAGAGACCCGCGCAACTTCTCGCACCCGGACACGTTCTGGCCGGACCGCTGGCTCATTATCGAGGGTCTCCAGGAGTCACCGGAGAAGATCACGCACAACGCGAACGCGTTCATCCCCTTCTCGTTCGGCCCCGCGAACTGCGTAGGCAAGAACATCGCACTCCAAGAGATGCGCGTTGCAGTGACACACCTGATGCAGAAGCTCACAGTGCGCTTCGCAGACGACTTCAACCTGGACGAGTGGGACAGCCAGATCGAGGACCAGACCGTTATGCAGCTAGGCAAGCTGAAGGTCGTGGTCGAGCGCAGGGACTGAAATTGTAGCATGTACCGATGTATATACTGGGAAGGACGCTGAGCTTCGCCTTCGTGGCGTCCGGCAGTGCTGATATGCTTTCCTCCGCACCGCCCGGAGTTGCCCTTTCGGGGCCGTAGCATGTTCCTGAGTCTTAGTTGGAGAAGTGGAATTTGGTACGGCATTAGTTTCGAATCATTTGTCGAACCCGCATGCTCGCCGTATGACACCCCTCCCATCCCCTCCCCCGGGAGAGTCAACAATCTTTAAAACCAGGTGAGGGCGTGTTAGCGTCGCTGTTCCACGGAGACCGAGTGTACTGAGAAAGGCCAAGGTCGAAAATAGCCATAGAACCGCAGTGTTATGTCCTTCGTACACTATTAGGCCATAGGAAAATCCTCGAAGGCGCCCTGCCCGAAGCGGAAGAAGCTAATGGTTCCAGCGTCGACGACAGCAATGACAGCCATTTTCTTTCCCGCCTTCAAAACCGCGAAAGGGTTGACCTTCCTGTTTGTCGGTGCACGCACCGTCGGAGAGAATGCCCAAGAGAACAGCCGCTCTATCAGCGACTGAGAAACAGCAGTGCTATCGCCTTGGCGGCCGACAGCAAGGGGTGCTGGTTTCTCTGGAATGACTGTTCGTTTTCGAGGGGCTGGTGGAGGAAGCTCAGGCAGAATGTCAAACAAGTCGTTGAGCTCTGTGAGTGATGGCATCGAAGTCGTCCTCGCACTACGATACAAGCTCCCTCAGCCAGCATCTCTACGGCTGCAACGGATCACTCACTTGACAACGACGACTGAGAAGTCTGGTGACGGCGGGGCAGTTTTCTTGAACGGTGTAGAGGGTTTGTAAAGATTGTAGAAAATCTGGTAAGGCGAAGGGTTGGTAGGTCGTTTGACATGCAGCGGAGCGTGATGGCCCGAGGTCAAAAAACGTAGCGACTTGTAGATAGATGCTGGGACCAGTCTCTAGTGAGCGATTGTGATGAAACAGAGCTGTTACTACTCACGATAACTGAGGTTATGATGGAGCCAGCGACTGAACCAGATCGGCCTCCACCAATCGAACTTGGCTTTGAACGAGCTCAGAAATCGAGTCACGGGCGATATCAAAGCGGTAAAACATCGAGTTAAGAACGTGTCTGTTTTCGCTTTTGGGTGATCGAATGGCGCCGCCGCAGGATACGCGTCGGAAGGAGGTCTTGTTCGCGTGACAACGTACCCTAAACGCTTTAGGTAGGCGTAAACCTAAGAATATGGATCAGATATCGCATTAGAGGCTCCTCGCAGGCGACGCCATTACCTGATACTTCTCTAAAGTCAAGTCTTCCTTTCCAATCATCTCTACAAATGCTTGCTGTACTGTCATTGGTACGCCTTCCATATCTTCGAGATCAGACGTGAGCACGTTATCGTTCCAGCAGAACATGCTGCCCCTTTCGACCAAATATAAGGCCTCTTCGGGAAGTAATTCCAGTCGTTTGGTGAGCTTCATGTCGCCTCCATAATCATCTGTGGATCTTGCTACCGAATGGCCCATGTTCGTGAAGTGAATGCCTCGAGCAACAGTTATATGCGCCCGAGCAATCTCTGGATGCCAGACGGCATAGCTAATTGATTTACTGCATGCTTGACCATGTCAGATGCAAATTATAACAGAAGAGCACCTAACGCACCTGGATGTCATTCGAGTAGCTTTTAGGGCGTCCAGCATAGCAAAACGCGCCCGGTCCAGTGTATGTCTTTGCAGACCGGATCCTCCACTTGTCTTCGGCTCGAAGTCTTTCTCGCCTCGTTTTGGGATCACTGGACGAGCCACAGTTCTGAACCACAGAGCTCAATATCTGAATAAATGGTTCGAAGGTGATGCTTGTGACGCACGGAAGTTTCGTCCAGTCAGGACCTTCGTCCTCGTCCCCGGAAGACTGCCCGTCGTCCTCTCCCGCTCTCTTCTCTGCAGTGGGAATAATAGCGGCATCTGGCTGTTCCAGATTGTCGTCCATATTTCATAGCAATGCTTCTGAATGGGAATAACCTGGAGCTGGTCGAATCGCTAGAGTCAAGTTGCCACAAGCGCGCACGAAATCCCGCCGATCATGTTTGATGCGCCATTCCTCATTTGGGCGCTGAATTTTCGGACGCGACAGCACTTTCCGTTCGGTACGTCTTCTAGCTCTCACTCCCTTCCACCGTGGCTCGAGAGCTTGAAGGTCTTCCCATTTAAGATTACCATGGCGAGGCGACACGGCGGAAAAAATAGCAAGTCTCGCTCGCAGCCTCGCGGGGTCAATCCTAAGGATGCTAGAATAAAGCGCTGGAACAGGGCCGAAGACATCCCAATGAACGGAGAGGACGAATGTATGCAAAGTGCTTCTTTCATTGACATGCCAACTTAACTTGTCTGTTATTAAGTCCATGCTGCAAGGGACCAAATTCTCCTTGACGGGGAGGATTTGAGGTCGGATGACGAGGGCGATGAGGAAGAAGTCTTCGCTCTGAAGGGGATTCCGAGCGACTCGGAGGGCGAAGACGAAGATGAAGATGAGGGGGAAGAAGAGGACCCTGATGATATACACCCCGAGCCTGGCCCATCTGTTGTGAGACAGAAGAAGGGTAAACAGACCTCGAAAGTTGCCGCATCCTCCGACGAGGAATCTGAATTAGACGAGGAGGAGGAAGCCTGGGGCAAATCCAAAGCTGCTTACTACTCATCAAATGCGGCGGAACTGGACTCTGAGGATGAAGAGGCGAACGAGATGGAGGAGCAGGAAGCACGGCGGCTGCAGGCAAAGGCCCGAGATGTCATGGCTGACAATGACTTTGGCTTGGAGGACTTTATGGAGGGAGAACCAGGGGCAGAAGAGTACGTGTATCTCATTGCACACTCAATGTATCCTAATCATTTTATCAGGGAGTTCACAGAGCTCGCAGCGCCCGTCGTTCAGAAGATCCCGGAGGATAAGGGAGCGCGTTTGCGGCATCTGGAGAAAACAAGCCCTGAAGCTTTAGCTCTCGCTGGCGACTGGGATGACGCTGCTCGTGCTCTTATTAAGACACAGGCGAAGGTGGCGATGTGCATATACTCTGTTACCGTTATTCTTGGCAGAGACTTACTGTTAAATATCACAGACTGGAGAGCGAAGACCTTCTGGACAAGATCAGCACGGGTATGCTGCATCTGTATTATCGTGAGTATCTGTTCTTTCCACGAATGTTAAGCCATCCTAATATCGCGTAGAGGCCCTTCTGCAATACGCCACTACACTTGCATTCTACCTTTACCTCCGTGCCTCCGCGAAGTATGCCCAACATCCAGAACTGCTCCGAGCACATCCCATTATGAAGCGCCTCCTCACCTTTAAGCAGTCGATAGCGACGCTGGAGGAGCTCGGCGTCAATGATGACAATGACGACGAGGATGACGATGACCTTGACCTGGAGGACGAGGACGACCTCGGTTTGGCGGGCAGAATCCGCAGCATCAGTGCCGAAGAATTGCGGATGCTGCTCGCGGACATGGAGGCAGTCGCGTCCACGAGTCGTCCGCGCAAGAGCGATGAAACTCGGATTGAAAAGCCCAAGAAGACGACGAAAGAGGCTGCACCAGAGCAGCCACCAAAGAAGCGGCGTAAAACGGCATCTGATAGTGGTGCCAAGGCCACGCTGCCCGTGTTCGATCTCGAGGAGCCCGAGTTCCCCGCAAAGCCCAAAGTGTCCTCGCGCGCATCACGCACGGTCGACACAGATGCGTACGGCGAGCCTATCGCGCTTCAAGCCGTGGACGCGCTCGACAAGGCGGCACGTAAGAAGTCGCTTCGCTTCCACACGGCGAAGATCGAAAGCGCGTCGGCACGGCGCGAGCGTGCGCGTGCAGCTGCTAGCGGCGATGATGACATCCCGTGGAAGGAGCGCAAAAGGGAGAAGGAGCTCCGGAATAAGAAAGAGGTTGAGAAGACACGCGGTATAGGCGGTGCAGACCTCGATGACGAGGAGCCCGAGTTGAGGCCGGCGCCGGGCAAGAAGCGGAGGAGAGACGAGGATGGAAGCGGGAGTGGCGACGAAGCGGAGGGGTATTACGACCTTGTCCAGCGCAAGTCGAAGGAGAAGAAAGAGAAGAAGAAGGACGAATACGAGGCTGCTGTTGCGATGGCAAAGTACGTTTTCATCTCAAACGCATATACTGAGCTGTTGCTGACCGCCACTTCTCAGAGAGGGTATGATTACAAACGAGACCGCCGAGGGGCCCCGCGGAGTGTCACGAGCGATCCTCAAGAACAAAGGCCTCACACCACACCGCTCGAAGAGCGTGCGCAACCCACGTGTCAAGAAGCGGCAGCGTTACGAGCAGGCGAAGAAGAAGATCGCCTCGCAGAAGGCGGTCTACAAGGGAGGCCTCGCTGCGACCGGCCGGTACGATGGCGAGAAGTCTGGTATTACAAAGGTCATCAAGAGCGTCAAGCTATAATAGCTCGCGTCTGTCCATGTTATTGCACGCTTTCGCGTGGCTGTAGCGTAGAATGCGAGAGCAGTGTAGCCGCACACAGATCTGCTAGCCCTACAATCATAACGTCAAAGTGATGAAGGCAACACCCAGGGACAGCATACAGAAAAAATACTGTTCAAATAAGGCGAGACAAATCGATAAATAGCAGTCCATAGGGACGAAGCGACAATAGTAAGGAGGTCAAAGGGAGATAGAAGTTATGCGCGATATCCGCCAGTCAGAGTGTCGGAGTTGAAGTGCACGGCTATGCCTTCGTCGTTCAGCGGCAAGCTGTCTTGGGCGGACCCTGGTCGCAGCACCGAGGCCATATGGTTTAGATCGAAATCGCCTGCTACCGCCTGCGTGTACTGTCGATTGATGTCGTTGGCCTGCTCCATGCACTCCTCGTACGCATATGCGTACTGCTGGAGACCCTTGATACAGTTCTCGACCTCTGGACGTCCAAGGCGCGCGAGAAGAGTGCCGGCCTGGATGATGCTAACGTGCATGACGGCGCAGTCGAGGCGCTGTGAAAAGGTTCAGCCACTTTTTGATGCGCAGAGATGAATATCATACCAGATAGCCATTGGTGCTCAACACGCCCGCCTTGACGGACGTGAAACGGTCAGACTTGCCGAACACTCGTCAGGAAGGGTTACTCACCAGGCCCGCGATACGGAGGGCTCCGTGCAACGCGTCGTCGCTGACCTTCTTCTTGATGGTCTCGATTTGGGAGTAGCTGGGGTGCTCGTGACCGGGGCTTCCCGTCCGCACGATATCATTCACTTCTCTGATGCCAAAGTCATCGAGGGCGTTGAAGATAACAATCCACATGATATGGTACGTCGCATCGCTGGCGCCTGTACGCCACCGGCATTAGAAAATGTGCGATAACACGCAACATGAAGCAGGCACGTACAAGCAGATACGGCGCTAACAAAATCCCAGTCGGCGGCAAAGTTGCTGGGCACGCCTACGCGCTGGAGATGCTCGTCTTTCCACTCATTGAGGAGCGTAATGAGATTGAGGAGCACGTCCATCGGGATGCCGTCAGACTCTGTGGCCGGTCGCCACAGTTGACGGGACATCTGCCGGGCGACACGAGCGAGCGCATGTGCGGAGCGGTAATAGCCCTGTGATAGTGAGGCCATGTGAGGAAGCGCGGGCGTGGCGCCTGGGAATGGGCAAATACGCACCAGAAACTGCGCAATCGGCCGTATGTCAGTGAGAGTAGCAAGGAGTAGAGCAGGGATGGTATTCACCTCTAATTGCTCCCTGACTGACGGCGACGGCGCATGCGATTCCACCAAGCCCGCGGGCGGCACAGGGCCGACAGTGTAGAAGTCGATGTCATAGTCGTCATCATCCCTGCCCATTAATACGGACACACGTTGGTAAGACTCACACGGAGTATCGTACGACTTACAACATGGGTTTTCGCCTGTAGTACACGCTGCGGTACGCGTCCGACAAGCACGCCATCCACCATGCGAAAATCATGGTGCCCCTTGCCTCGGAGTCTTCAATGTTTGACATAACCGATTTGTGGTTAATCTACACAAATACGAGATAATTAGCTTCCCTGATTTCGTTCGGTAAAAGAACAGCCGCAGCACCACAACATTCCCGAGACCCACCTGGAGATCCAGCAGCAGACGAATTGCCGAAAATAGCCAAAACCCATGAAAGCCTATCAGCCGAAGATGTCAGATATACGGTCGTGGCGTTTCGCTGCGCAAACTAACCGTTTGAGTCTTCCGGATTCTCTGTTGCCGGTCGGGGTGGTGAGATACAACAGCGGACATTACGAGATGCCAAGAACGTTACTCACGGTTCTGCATCGGCTCAATTAGCAGCGCGACGACGACGTGGTCAGCATTTGGCACACGGTGGACTTTGAGGTCCTCTGCCAAGTCGCGCGTGCGGTTGATAAGCGTTTTGGCTAACGAGCTCTGCCCTCGGTTGCGTTCCCTATCTTTCACCAACAGCGGGTGCTCAGAGAATTTTGCGCCCCAGGAAATGACGGTCGCTACCAAGCTGATTGTGGTAGAACGTGGTATTAGCGCAGATAGCGGCGGGCGTGTAGTGCGCGACTCACGCATTGTGTAGAGGCTTGTTGTTGGAGCTTTGCCCCGATGAGAAGCCATTGGCATCTGGGGACGCAGAACCGAGCGGGTTGCGAGTTTGCAAGCCGTACTGCAGACGTGCTCGGAACTGAGCTGGGTTGAGCAGAGGGAGACGAGTGTGGACAATTTGGAAGAAAACTTCGACCAGGTCGAACGTAAAGCTGCGACGATCGTGAGTATATGCAGTGAGAAATGAGCGTACAAAACGGAGATAGAAGCCCAGACGCACTCTATACGAAACGTCTCGTTCTGCAGCTGATGAGCAAGCTCACCCCATTCTGCGTAGGACTCGTACGATTCTGATCCGGCACGTGGCATCTTCATATTGGATGGCCTGGAACTAGGGCTAGCCGTGCGATCACTACACGCATACAATCAGAGTTGAGCGCGCTGTCGCAAGAACTGGACGAACCTCGGATCCGGTGACGAGAACAGATAAGCAAGGAGGTCCTTAGTCGACGTTTCAAGCGTGATTCTTCCATTCCGTTGCGGTTGCAAGACAGTTACTGGGGGATAGGGGTGTATACGGGCTGATCCAGACGCGTCACTGAAGACGGTACATGAACGGTCAGGCTTGGCACAGCGGTGAAATCGCTTACGAGCGTATTGGTCCTGGTCCTGGCGAGGTATGACTGATCGGGCTTAGGATGATATGGATACAATAGCCGCGCAATAACCCACCTGTCATTGCTGAGTGTGCGTGGACGCTTGACGGCACTGCGTTTTTTCTCGGATGTGGCTTGCTGGACATAATGTCTGCACACGTATTGAGCGCTGGAGATGCGACGGGGGAATGCAGAGACGTACGTGCAGGGATAGTTTTTGGCTTGACAGTGCTAGACGCGACTAGTGAGCTACTGTGGTCACTTTTGAAGTAAGAGCGATACCTGGCACTGTAGAACGGTCAGCAAGCATTACAGACAATGCCGCAACGGCATCGAGCGCACCTTGTCTTGTCCGGGAAGCTGATAACACTTCACCTTGCGGGACCTGTAACACCAGTCGCAACAGAGTGATGAGCCCCTTCACAGAGACACAGGGGCCGGCGACATATACCTGCACGCATCACAAGCAGTGTTCTGCTTTCTCGGGGGAGGCAAAGTCTTCGCGAGCTCGTGTATTTGATTCTGAATGGAGGGGGTTGAGAAGTTGAAGCCTGGTGGATGTGCGGTTCCAAGCGGTTAACGAGAGCAACGGGCGCGCAAATGACGGCGGTATTACCGGTCGAGGACGAGGGAGTATTCGTCTGGCTGCCGCTTGGCTTGTCCATGGCCGGTAGGAGATGGTAGGCGGAGGAGAAGGTGGTTCAGGACAAATGGGCCCGGCCTTGAAATAGTAGTTCGCTACTGTAAGCCTTTCGAAACAGCGAGTTGATTCGGCACCGAAACAAGCGCCGTCATTACGCTTGTTGATCAGGGCGAAGCTAATTCACTGAACCCGATTCATTGACGACATACAATGCACTCAACATGCTACGATAAACAGCTGCGACTGCTACAAAGGACTACCAAGGACAGGCCAAGCGGAATATTTTCGTGATTTGTCGCGCCGGTTGTGGCGACGGGGTGGGGCGAATCAGGAACAGGGATCCTCGGGGTCTGTGCTAGCCCCGCCGTTGATGGCGAGTCTGACAAACCACCGTGACACGATAAGGCGCTTAGCATCTGAAGCTTGACTCAGGCTCCGAGCGGAGGCCTCAGGAACTCGGAGCATCATGCACTTGTGTCAATTTTCTGGGCGCAAGTGCAAGACCAGACAGGACCTCCACTCTACGGTGTTCACACAAATGGAAAGCATCTCCCAAAATATGGTGCGAAGTAGACGACTTCTCACTCGGAAAGACGGTAGGAGCCTAAATCTGACTAGGCCTGACTCCTGCATCGTTTCAAGCATTGCAGCGCACCCCATGGGCTCTACGTTATGCAATATCACACAGGATTCAGCACGCGAAGAACTACAAATTCTTTGTCCATGTTTTGTTGCATGTGTGGCACGCCGGCAATATGTGCGTACATTCGCTTCCGAAGGACCACGCTTAGCGCAATCGCAGCGTGTTCAGCGTGGTCTGTCAACTTCCAAAGCCGCAGTGCAGTGTGACTCAAGATTCCAATCTGTCAAAGTAACGAGAGCGAACACGAGCAGGGTGCTCGCGAACACGCCCTTCTCGATGAGAATATACGCAACTCTAGCCGGGTCTATGATGCCTATGTCCATCACGTGGGGCATAGTCAACCTGCATAGTTCGCCGAATTGCTGTGCGCCAACATAGTCGATCTTCTACGAGCAAGAGCAGAGTTTCAGGAACTGAGGTACAAGTGGTCGAATTTCGGAAGAACCACTCAAACGCGGCAGACCGCGTGTTTATAGGGATCCAATGCGGTTTTAAGAACGCAAATACATAAGGAAGACTTACGTGTCAAGCATATGGTAAACAAGCAGATGCTATCCAGCAGAGACCAACAGAGTGTCAGGAGGCTGGGGAAACGAGCATGCATGGATTGAGCGGGGCGTGACGAATTTCGAGTACTGCGGAGGATCCGAGATAGAGGAAATACAGTAGGAGACAGAATGCGACGTGGGTGTAGTGTAAGAGACATGTCCAACTAAGGACAAACGTCATGGAGTGTGCGAAGGTGTTCAGAAGCCGGGCGGGACGATACCCTTTTGTTGGTTCTGGCTTGGTTGCGACCCAGGCGGAGCAGGGTACATGGAGGGTGCCATCATCTAAACGAAGAAAAAGGCGAGTGTCAGTATGGGAACTTGACGGCAGGAAAGCATGGTAGGACGGTGCGTCCACGCTGATGCTGGACAAGCCATTCGCAGGCCAACTATATGCCAAGCGGTACATACCTGCTGCGCACCCTGCTGCTGTGCGAGCATCTCCTTCTCTTGTGCCACAATCTTGGCCTCATCCTCAAGGCTGAGCGCGAGAGGCAGTCCCACGAGGAGAGCGCTCGTCGTGACTATCCAAACGAGGTTTCCGACGAGCTTGCCACCCGACTTGAAAAAGCCCGCTGCGTTAGCAACGCGAGAAGAGATCTTGTGGCGCGTGGTGGGGGGCACGATGTCGACGAGGGCTCTCAGACGATCGTAAAACGTCTCCTCGCCATCCGGTTCTGACCCAACGGAGGAAAGCGAGACGGAAGATGACGTGCGCGAGGACGAAGGCGAAAGATAGGGAGAGTTAGTAGCATCTTGGTCGCGCTCCTCGACGATTTCTACCTTGACCATGCTGAACGACGAAGGTGACGATGGCGGCAAGCACGACGAACGGTGCGGAGTCGGGTTGTTGATGTTCGGCCAAATTTTGGCAGGGGCGCTACAATAAGTCCATCTATAGGTTAACAGAGAGTCTGAAGTGAATAGTTAAATAATCTCTCCCGCTCCCGCCTATAGCGCACTCTCAAGGTTTGTATAGAACGAAGTCAGCTCAAAGCCAATAAACTTCTAATAATCTAATGCTTTGTGCAGCCAGCCGTTTCAGCACCACAGTAATAATCTCCATCGCTTGGCCTGAGAAGGCGCGTTTGGAATGACTGTCCCTGGGGCCTGAGGCAGGCTCTTGCCCTTGGCACATGTGTTGGGCCACCCTCGTCTGCCCCTTCTATCGGACCACGGCGAACAACTTCTCGATCTACGGGGCTGAAAACTCTCATGTGCTTGCTTAACACGACGCAGAACAACCTCCACCTAGTTCTCCCGGAATCCTGCTGCTAGGAGCACCCGTTTCGTGGCCCAATCCCTGTCTCCACCTCCGCCCACAATTACCCACCGTTGTTTTCTGACGGGACTCAACTTCCCTTTGCACATAAATTAACAGAGTCTGGACCGTACCCTCGAGGGTACCTTGCGCAGCCCTCCTTCGCAAGCATCCCATACAAATGAGCAACGGCGGTCCAATCGCTTGCAGGCCGCCAGGCTGCTTTAAAAGCTCCATGGACCCATATGGCCATGCATAGTTCATGGGGCGCGGAATTTCCCGTGAGTTAAACGAGCTTGTATTCTGAAGCTGTCTATATTAGAGACGGCTAGCGAGCGGTGCGTCCTATGAGAACTCGTACTGCAAACGCGGAAGGTGTTGTCATTTGGTCAGTTAAAGCCTGACCTCGTGATCATAGTTAATGCTTACCGGAGACTCGCGAGAAGGCGGCAGGACGACAGGACGAACGTAGTTCTCCCTGCGCGAGTGAATGGGTGAGAAATGGCGCGGACAGGATTCGGCCGGGATAGACTTACGCGGAGCGGTATCTCCTCAGGTACAGGATCGCGCTGTCCTCAATCTCCGTCGGCTCCACGCCAACCTTGTCCCAATCGCCGGGAACCTCGGTGTCGCTGATATACCGCCGCTCAACTTCATCCGGGCTCAATGCGGGCCACCAGATATTCTGTGCTGCCCGTGCGGAGAGCAGCGCAATCTGCTTGGGTACGGTAGGAGCGCGCGACGGCGGCTGGCAGGTCACAGAGGAGACAAGAGCGAGCAGATACTCGTAGGTGAGCGTCGAGGGACCGGGAAGGTTGAGCAGACCAGGAAGCGAAGGAACTTCAAGGATATTGGTCAGAGCCTGGGCGACGTCCATAACCTACAAAGCTCGATGAGTCTAGAACTCCCAGGGTTATACGTTCAAGCTACATACATGCACTGGCCGAATTTTCGTCTTCATATGGTTCAGCTTCCACCAGATAGGCCAGACTAAGGTTAAACGTTTAAGTCGCGCCCCACGGGACCTCACGTGAGGACACTCACTAGCCATATTGTTCAAGAACCTGTCCTCGTAACCGTACATTGCGGCCGGACGGACAATGGTTGCACCGGGATATGCCGCCTTCACCTTCTCTTCGCCCTCAAAACGTGACTTGTAGAATGTCGAAGTAGTGTCGAGCGAAGCATTGAGATGGGAGACTTGAATGAAACGCGGAACTCCGGCTTGCGCAGCAATCTTCGCGATGCGCTCTGCGCCGTCTACATGAACATCGCGAAACTTGAAGTTCCTGCAGGAGTGATTCAGCTCATTCCGCTTGACAAACGCAGCCGTAACTTCACACACTTGGTCTCGTAGTCGCGTCCAACAAGATTGTATACGGTGTCGGAATGTCTGAGGCACTCCTCGATCTGGTCGGCACGACGGAGGTTCCATTCCTAAAGAATAGTGCGTATTGCCGTTAGCGAAAGCGGACGGGACGCGTCGGGTGGTGCAACGTACCATGGGTACGATCTGACCGAGATCCCCCATGGGCTTCAAGTGCCTCTTCTCATCCTCATCGCGGTATGGAACAATAATTTGGCTGCCCGCCTTGGCTGTCGACCCCGGATCGTTAGGGTCCGGTAATGACGCAGGAACGAGTGTTTCAACGCACCGAGCTTTGCCACTAGATAACGTCCAAGGAAACCTGTGCATCCAAAGACAGTTACAACATGGCCGGTGTCCGCGCTTCGCCCCGGCGGGCCATACGAGATAACGGGCTTGTTGGGGAGGCTGAGTAGGTCGTGTATCGCGCGCTGCCAGTCGAATGTACGCGCACATAAATAAGCTATAATAAGCGGCGAAACGGCAGGCGACAAACCGTCTGCGGGGCAAGTACCTTTGGCTGGACACGACGCGCAGCAACTGCCAACATCGTGCTGGCCAATGTGGGGTATGAGTTGTGCGTTGTGCAAGTCGTGCCCGACGCTGGGCCGACCGGAGAACCCCGAAAGCGAATCATAGCCGCCCAATTTTGCCAGCCCTTGCCTCAAACCCTCATCTGCCCGTCCAGCTGCAGGATGGTTCAAGGCGCACCGAAAGGCTTGCAGAACAAGAAAGGGCAGTCGTCAAGACAGGTGGCCAAGGCGGCGGCGCAGACCAAGAAGGGTAAGCGTTATGTTGCACCAAAAAAAACGGCCGCAGTGAAGAGTGCGGCGCTGCACAAGGTGCGGGTCCACAATCGACATATCACTGATAAATTGCTCAGATTTGCTCAGGAGCTCAGTGCGAAGATTAACAAGAGTATTGAGCAACAGGTCGCTGCTGCTGCCTCAACTGGCAAGCTGACTATCATGAAGAATGTCGCGATGGAAGGGTACGCTGAGCCTATATTTTTAATGCCTTGCAGGGTTTGACTATGTGACACAGCTTGTCTGAAAAAGACAAGGCCAAAGTCAAGAAGTAAAGTCTTACCCAGCGACCATACATGTCCGTCTACAAGGGATTACAAGACAAAGCAGCATATATGCGTCCAACCACGAATAATTGCTGTCTCTTTGCTTTCAAGGCTAGCCGGATATCTCTGCTTATCTAGTTGGATAGGGCACCCCCAAGAGATGCTGCCGTGCATGTGATGTTGCGTTCGGACTGCGGCGGAATGGCAACGAAACGATGCAGATGGTCAGTCCGCAATAGACTCCATGCATGAACAGAGTCCAATCAGGTTCCTGTAGCTGCATTTGCACAATGCAACGAGCGTGCGCCGGAATTTGATCATGCTGGTGTCTCGACGCCGTTGAATACGTAGTGAAACCGTGTCGCAGAGGGTATACTAGTCCGTAGTTGGAAACATATCTTGCGTCTGTACCTACAGCATCCAAACTATCTCTCTTAACGGCTCAAGGCTCAGCGTAGCTGGAAATTACGCCAGGGATCCCGTCAGAATACTCAGATGGATCGCTGAGTCGCTGAATGCTATGCCGGATCGCAAGCCGATCTGAATCGACTTACACGCTGCAGCCGGTTTGGGGAGGGACACGAACATCCGCACCAGCTGGCACGTTTTCTTGCCCATTCACTGCCGTTTCAAGTGCTGTTTCGCAAGCAGTAGCCACCAACAACAAAAGCGTCGCTTCGACAGATGAAAGCGTCGTGAACAAGGACAATGGAAACCGTTCAACTGCAAGCGCACTACGAAGACCGGTATCGCAGCATTCGCCACGATTTCGAGCCTTTGAGTGGCTCGTCCACCCTTCCGTTTCCTTCTCGTAGTGTTATGGCATGGCGAGCAGGCGATAATTCGTACACTACTCCGCCCCCAACCGCTTCGGGCCAGGTGCCACTCCGCTACACATATCCCCACGACTTTCCCAGCCACAGCTACAATACTTCAACCGAACCATCTCCTACGTTTCGACCTCCTGTGCAGACGTACGAAACAGATCCTGCCGCTCAAACTCTCCGGGAGAACAGTCCAGGCAGGATGAGTGCGCGGGACGGTCAGGGACAAGCACGTCCTAGAGATCGCATACCGTCGGACGAGGGCTACGCCGTGAGTATGTCCTCTCTTGCCTCGCCAGCACGCTCCTGAAACTCGTCTAGTCTCATGAAGTCGTTGATTGGGAATACCCTACTCGCGACAACACCCCGGAGTTATCGAACACGGACCAGCTCATTAATGTTGCAAACTCAGCTTACAGACGACATTCGCAGGACAGTCTCGAGAGATCTGTGCCCGAAGTGCACCGTTACTCTCCGTACCATGTTCCTTCCCATCCTCGCCACGACTCCACCTCGGACCACCGCTCGGCGTCTCCTGCCCCCAGCATGGCCTCAAATGGCACCTCCTCAGCCTCCCGCAGCTCCGTTGTGCAGTCCACAGCCGTCGAAAGCATCGTCCCTACTTCATCTCGCAGGCATCGCAAGCGGCGCCTCTACACCGTAGACCGCCGTTCCATCTGCGTCATGGCCAAGGAGAACCCTCACCTCCGCCAGGAAGACATCGCGCAGCACTTCAATGTCGAGCGCAGTACCGTCAGCAAGATCCTCAAGGAAAAGGTTCGCTGGTTGTCTACCCCTGCCGAGCCTACAATCAGAGTATCCAAGTACAGGTACGTACTCGAGCGTTATCGTCTCCTCGAAAGTTACTTAACTTTGTTGGTATGCAGACTCGCCAAGTTCCCACGTCTCGAGGCCGATATGAAAGCCTGGGTCGTGTCTGAAAGCGCAGCTGGCTTGATCTTCACCGACGCCATGATTCGCAACAAGGCCAAAGAGCTTAACGTAAAGTGGAAGTACGAGACCGAGGGCAAGTTTAGAGCTAGCCCTGGTTGGATCGAGAATTTTAAGACCCGCGTTGGTATCCGCAAGGGGCG
The DNA here is from genome assembly GCF_000300595.1 of Phanerochaete carnosa HHB-10118-sp. Taxonomy (NCBI): domain Eukaryota; kingdom Fungi; phylum Basidiomycota; class Agaricomycetes; order Polyporales; family Phanerochaetaceae; genus Phanerochaete; species Phanerochaete carnosa. The sequence continues at coordinate 1,588,584 of NW_006767636.1, read as the reverse complement.
ATACATTGGCAACGGCACGAGCGAACAAAAGGCTAATGCGCAGGGTGTCCCAGTCGACTGGAATAGATGGCAACAGCCGCACGAGCCGCAGGTGGCAGATACCGGTTCATCTTTAAGCAACCAAAGCAATACTAACCAGGCCAGTCCGACCCCCGTCCTTCCGCAGGAAATGGAGCCGCAGCCGCAACCAGTGGTCTGGCAGCAGGAGCAGCAGTCCGCAGACACGTGGTCGCAGCAGCAGACGACCTATGCTGTCCCCGAACCGGTCGTTTCAACATACGATACAATGGCCATCGCTAACCCGGCCGTCGGACCCCCGCCTGCCTATGGGCAGGAGCAAGCTGTGGTTCAAACTCTGCCTGTTGAGTTCGCCGCCGCCGGAAGTGGCGGGAACGGCGGAGACGGCATGCAGCCTGAGGAGTACCACCCAGATGAGGGATGCGCACAACCTGAGCAGACCGCGGACCCCAGGCTCAACACTTTAAACGCCGTCAGCGTTATCTTGCACAACACCGATTTCCAGCGCAAATTCGACCTGAGTGCCGATGACAACGACACGTTCATGAATATCCTCCGCATGATGCGGGTGTGGATCGGCGGTACGGATTACGTCCGTATGTAGGCTTACCGCGCTGCCGCCTTTGCATTAGACTTTAATTGCTTCCTCGACATCTCCCACAACGGACATCCTCATATTCCATCTGCATTGTCTCCACTTCCGCATCATACAAGCATCGTCATACAACATAGCAAAGTACACTTTTAAATTCGCTCATGCATGCATTGTACTCCGGTCATAGCATAACTTAGAACGCAATATCTACGATACGCACGCTGTCGCTGGTAGATCTGTGGCATTGTAAATTTTGGTCCCGTCCGTGTTCGTATTAACAGTCATGTCGTCCAGTCAGATGTTTGATGCCTGGGTCGACCACTATACATTACTCAATTGAGAGCCGCGCCTTGCAGTTGATACTTGCGGGGACTCTGTTACGCGGCCGCCACGAGGCTTCGGCATCGTAGGTACAACCAGGGCAAATATATTACGAAGTTCCTTTAACTTTCATTTTAGCGTGAAGTGAGGCTTGTCCATTCTGCGTTAGGTCATCTTACTGACTCCGGTCCAGCGACGACATGTATTCTCCAGACTCCATTGAGCTGCTCCAGAAGTCTGGGATCGACTTACAGCGACATGAGGAGATGGGAATAGAGCCTAATGACTTTGCGGAGCTGATGATAACGTCAGGGCTGGTGCTTGCGGAGGAAACGATATGGATCTCGTTCCACAGGTCAGTGAAGATCCGTTTGTCTCGGCTAGGGCGCGCCCTCGGGCGCAGAATCGACCTGGTCCTGCTCTCGATCGCCGGCTATATGCGGCTTGCAATGTACTGATGACAATTTACAGTGGCTACGATTTTGGATACTTTGTCAAGCTCCTGACCGCAGAGTCGCTACCAACTAGTGAAGAACTGTTCTTCGAGAAGCTAAGGAAGTGGTTCCCGACCACCTACGACATCAAGTTTATGATGCGGGCATGCAAGGTGCTGAAAGGAGGCCTGCAGGATGTCGCGGACGATCTGGGAGTACGTGTCGAATTTATCCATGTAAAGCAGATGGGTACTTAGGCCTTTCACAGGTGATGCGGATAGGACCGTCACACCAAGCTGGCTCCGATTCACTCCTAACGGCATCGACATTCTTCAAGATGCGGGAACTCTACTTCAACGACACTATCGACGACGCAGAGTATAACGGCAAGCTATATGGCCTAGGTCAGACGTTCACCGTCCCAAACGGCATAACGGAGACGGTCCGAGGCAGTGCGGCAACCATTGCGGAGCGAGAAGACCGGGGACCTGCGCGGGATATGCAGGGGCCCAGTGCCCAAGTTCAGATGATGGGCATGGCGGCGCTCACGACACCAGCCATGGCGGGCGCAATGCCTGCACCCTTACCGACTTCACCGTACGGGCCGTTGTCCAATGGTCCGTACATGAGGACAACAATGGTGGGTGGTGGGCGGTAGAATTGGGCAAGGTAGTTGTCCAGAGGATGTATCTTCTCGTCGCTCCTTTCTCTTGTTTTCTGCGCTTTCGCTCTCGCCAGGACTTAGCTGTGTCGCTGTGTATAACATCGAATCTTGTATCAAGTGGCGTACTTTGTAGTCTTGCCATGTCGACACGTCCTGGGGATAGTTCCCGTCTTCATCCGCTAACGTGATGCCGACTTGAATTATCTTGAGCAGGTCAACGTTACACCGCATCGTCTGGTAGTGGTAATCGGAGGAGGTCTTGAACGATCCAATTGGGCGCGCAACAACACCAGGAAATTCAGTATCCTGGCAACAGGATATGAGTTACAAGAGGTTCGCAAGTCGCAAGATCATGAATATTGACCATTGCGACGTAGGGGTATTTGTCGATGAGTTCCCGTATGTTGCGCATCTCGGCCTCGAGCTGCGGCGCCCATACCTCCCGTATTCGGGACATGTTGACCGAGCGATGTAGAACAATGGCAGTCCGGGATGGCTTCCGTCGAGTGTGCTGATACCGACGTCGTGGACTGAGGCAAGATGCGGAGGAGCACTAAGCGCGGACGCTGTGCGTCTAGGCTCGGGAAGATGGTGGGGCTCATCCTCCGAAGTGCGACCATGACCTCCTTTCATCATCCAAGAATTTAGAAACGATTTTTGTCTGGTCGCAAGTTGTAGGCAGTGGCTCTCACGATTGTCCTCAACAAAGGCTAACTATCGCTAAGGGAGAACACTTACACCTGATGACTAACCCCGTGCGTATTGCCGGACAAGCATATTCCAGACTCGCCTCGTACCAAGGGCCCCGACTTGGTAGTGGGAGGCGAGAATAGCATTATGAGGTACGGGAAACGCATGTGGTACTAAACGTCATACTCAGGGACCGCCGATACTCCTGTCTTTACCATCAAATGTAGCGCAACATATCGCACGAAGCAAGATGGTTACACGAGCCAATCTTCCGTATACACGCCGTAAGATTCGCCTGCCATACCGGCAGCGGTTTGCGCACAATGTACTGCGACTTCTGCCGAGCCATCGCGCCGGTGATGTTGTGCATGTGGTCTCGTGCCCGATTGTTCGAAGGGTCGGGCAAAGCCTTGCGCTGCCTGTCCTGTGCTAAATTGTCGGTAAGTAGCACAGGAGAAAGGTGGCATCACTTACCATAGATTTCTGGATCTTTCAGACCGGGAGGGTACCCGTCAGGGCTTTCCATGGGCAGCGATTATAGGAGCAAAGGCGGACGAGCGCGGAACGGCCCAGGTCAGCGCGCGCCCGCCTCCCGCCTCCCGCCCTCGTGCCTTTGCCGTCTCCTTCGGGACCGCTATCGCAGTCATCCATCGCAACGGTACTGCCCACGCCTGTCGCGTACTCGCGCCAGCACGACCAACAATCCCGTCTGCGAGGGGGCAACGACAGCGCTTCCGGAGTGAACGGCCCAATTTTGTCTCCGCGTCTTCCTCTTGTGCTCCGTTGAGCGGCGTGAGAAGTCCTGCCGTGATAGTTGACATGACGGATCTGAAATACACAGGTTCAGCCGTGTGCGGCACTTGCTAGGCGATAACTCTGACGATGGCAAGGTGTGCTCCGTGCTCAACTCTTATATACACGGTGACAAGGTCCTACAAATGTCTGTTATGCCCATAAGGTGGGCATGAAGTTTCCAGAGCCCTCGTTCGCATGCCGATTCCGCTCGTTGGCATCCAAACGTCCGGACAAGCGCGTACAGCTTCTTAGCCGAATTCTCAACAATTCGTCCTGAGCCCCGAAACCTTGCAAATAGGGTCGCAGGTCCCGAACGTGCTGCAGGAAATGAAGTGGCGCTCCGTCTGAGCTGCATGGCCGTCCTTCAGCATGCTGTTGTGTGCGCCTTCACCCTGAGGGGCAGGATGATTACCCTCCATAGCCCAGGAATGCGACCTCCCGAGCTAAGATGTCGCACGCATCCCACATGCTTCAGAAAGTCCCACGCAACATACAGAAGAGGACATATTAAAACGCGCGCAGGGCGGCGAGGTCGGTGACGGACCTACTTTGTGGCGCCGTCTGCTACCAAATATGGAGCCGCTGTAGCTCGGCGACTGCGAGACACCGCACTGGGTACCTTCTGATGCATGCCATAAATAATGCAGACACGCGAAGTTAAGCCTACCGACTCGATACACAATATTTTCACAGCGCGGTGGCCACTGTCCGAGCCTTTCTACGGAAAACTGATAACATTCTGAAGCATAATACGGAGAAAGGTCCAGGCCTTGCCGCCGACGCACGCTATGATTGGCGATACCAAGCTGGGCAATAGTTCCGAAGTGATTAATGCAGATCGAATAAGTCAAGGTTCGCAGCCACTCGAGCCCGCGAACCAATTGTGGCCTTGCCCTTACGGCACTAGTTCGACCTTTATCAGGAAAATTTTCAGTCCCCGTGTTGCGACCCTACGAAGTTAGACACCACGCACATAGTTGCTTGGGAAGATGCCCTTTTTCCCACTCGCATCTAGACCTGTCGAACATGTCACGTAGGCGGCGAGACAGGGCGCGATGTCGTAAACGTACCTTCCCACCAGCCATCAGCGTAGTTCTGACCTCCATTAGGCCCAGCAGTCAGCTCGATCAATTGTCCCTCTTCCACCGCAATTTCATCCGGCCCTTGTGGAGTGTAATCATAGATGCCACGGACTAGTGAGCACACGAGCCATCAGATGTCCACTCGACAGATGGAGCAACTCATTTTCTCACCAGATTTCTTGGAGGCCTGTTGAGTACGACCTCGCGCGGGTGCTAGAGGAGCGCTCTGTGCCGCTTCTGACGGATCGACAAACTCAAGGTAGGATGCAGGTACCAAGCCCTTTGCACCGGCTTCGTCCATAACCTTGACCCATCCAGAGCCGTCATCCTCTTCCACGATATGCACGACAGAGCCCTCTGGCAGAGCAACCCAGCGTTAAGGAAAACGTCGAAGACCCCTAGAGCGAGGAACCTCACCTTGCACCGAAAGTTCAAATGGCGAGGTCTGCGTGAATTCGAAGATAATACGTGCAGAGGGGTGGGTTTCCTCGGAGAGAACAGAAGCTCGGTCGGGTGGCACGAACGACGACGGAGCTGCGGTCGAAACAGTCGAAGCGCTAGAAGCTGGCCGCGGAGGTGAGCCATTGCTGTGCTCAGAATTGGACATGCCTTACCCCGGGAGTCCGAGCGAGAGCGAGATAGGCTGGAGGAAATTGAAAGGTGAGAGTGGTGGCCGTGTCCGCCTTTGGGTGCACCGCAGTTGGCTGGAACCTTGCCGGAGGATAGTTCAGTCCCGTCGTCTGCCCGCTAGATCGTGCATGTTGACTCACCTTCAACTCGCACTTCGCATGGACCGAAATGCCACAGGCCTTGCAGGTCTTACCCTGCTTACTCAGCCCCCAAATAGACGACTGGGCAACACACGATCAGTGCGGCGAAGACTTCAGGAGTGTATCATCTGACGCACCTTGCAGTAGGCGCACTGCGTGGGTATGGAGAAAGAAGAGCTCTTGAAAGTATGTGGGCTCTGTGCACCCTCGTCACCTGTCACGTAATCCGGAAGCTCACTTCATGTTTGCTGCCAAGAATGAAAACGGGCACTTACCTCCTAGCGCCGCAGAGATGGTTTCGATCTCTGCGCGGAGCACAGCCTCCGAAATTGCATAGAACGATAACTCATGTTGAGCATCCAGATAAGCCTGTGAAAGATATCCCTCAGTACTCCAGCCTCGTCAACGCGCTCTCGAGACCTACGTCGGAGACCTCTTCCACGTTGCCGAGGGTGGGCTTCTCGGTGTAGGTACTCACGAGCTTTGAGGCCTGTTCGACCTCCTGGCCTGTGTCACTATTAGGGCCGACATCGCCGAGATATGAACCACAATACGCACGTTTGACCTTCATTACGGGTTCGAGTTCTTGGAGCTTTTGTTTGCATTTGGCGAGTCGGTTCTGCAAATAGACTTTTGGTGCAGGCTCCACGCTCATATCCGACTGGGCTAATCGTGAGAAAACCTAGGCTGTTCACTCAACACAATGTCGCTCACGGTGTCATAGTGAACTGCACATGGTTCGAACGTCCAGTCCGAAGGGGCAGAGAACTGAATGACATTGTGGTCGATAAAAGTTTCCTGATCTTTCGTCGGATCAACCTCCTGGAATGCTGTCTCCGTCTGAGTAACATGTGCCTTGAGAACGTCAAGGTAGTGGCTCTCAAGCGTCTGAGCCTGTATGACAATGTCTGCAAATTTGCGGAGAAGCTGGGTGTGGAGAAGCTCTGCGGACACGTTAATATATAGCAACAGAGCATATAGACCAGCATACGGAATTGCTGATCGGTAAGAGTAGCGTCAATAGAAGCCTATCGTGACAGAGGTGCCGCTTACGTCCTCTAACACGGGGAGGTCTTCTCCATAGAACTTCGCTTTGGTCCGGTTTGCAACAACGGTCGCAATCAGATACACGCTACAAAACAGTCAGCAAGCTGAATGGAGCGAAGCATCGAAATCGATCACACTTCTTGCTATTCAGCATGTCGATCTGCTGCTGCTCAAATTGTTTCGCTGCGCGTTCAGCATGTTTATCGTCGGTAGAGCGCTCCTACGCAAGAGTCTCAGCGGCATGGTGAGTGTGAGATATGCATGAAGTCACCTGCTTCTGACGATATGTCTCCACTTCGGAACATTCCTCGTCATACTGCGCAATGTGAGTTACTGCAAGGAACAGGGGGAAGAGCTGACAGCTACCTTCTGTTTGGTCTACGTGGCTCTGTCAGGATTGTCAAACGTTCCGTACGGGATGATTAGCTACCTTTAGGCGGTCATTGTACGCCTTGTCTCTTTCAGAAAGCAATTTTTGGAAGTACTGCATCTGACGTTTCTTGGCATCGTCATGGCGTTTCTCCGTCGTTTTCAGTGCTTCAACGACCTGTGTATTCAGAGAATCAGCTAAGTTCATGTGGTCCTGACCCGCTTCTCCTATGGAAGAGACCAGTTGAGAATACGCGCGGTTCAGGGTGCTTGTGATTCACGTCAGTCCAAGTATTTGGTTTCCACGCTGGCCCCTACCTGCTCTGAATGGCGCTGTCTTGCGCTGGTTTGGCGGGCTCATGGCCAACTACTAGAGCGACTATTTTCTTTGCCTTCTTATCGGCAGCTTTCTTGGCCAACAATTGCAGCTTGGTGGCGTACTCGCGTTCTATCGCGACCCGTTCGCGGTATAGATCGCGAACCTGCGGTTGTGAACATCAGCGGCTACAAAACTCGGCAATTATCGTATTAATCACATCAGACAGCAGCTCTAGCTGAGTATCGGACAGACTAGCGAGTGTGTCAACCTGGTCCTGTTACTGAGCTGAGACGCCATAAGCTCACGCGTCAAGATGGAGGTGAGATTACCGGAAGACTTTGCCCGTATGACGGTGCGGAAGACATGACCTCCGTTATCTCAACTTCCTCTCTGTGTGTTCAGCAAAAGTGTCCAGATCTAAAGGAGAATTAACGAGGTTTCCGTGCTTTCGCGGTCTTGGGCTCAGTCAGGCGAATGACGCGACCCTGGACAGCCCTTGCGGAGATTGCCGAGTCCCATCAAGTTGATGCGCCTCAACGTAAAAGCATCCGTGTCTTCACTCCGTCGCAGTCCATGGCCTTCGAATCATCCCATCATTTTCCTGCATTTTCCAAGCATATCTACTTGATAATCTTGTGCGCAGGGATCGATATCATTCTTCCAGTTATCTGAGCAATCTCGCTGCTTACTTTCGTTCACCACTTACGCAAGGCGAGTGTTTGCTGCCAGACCCAGGTCCGACTCACTAACGTATACCGAACGTGGTTCACGCTCTATATGTAAGAGTTTACATACTGTTATCACCTCTCTTCGATGCTATGGCTGGGATTTTATATACAGGTCTTTGAAACAAGCGTCAACGCCGCATCTCAGGCTTGCGACTGTTTCGCGCTGAAGTGCTTCTTTCCACACGTCGTGAAATCTCTCGTCTAAGGAGATATCTGGATGTCAGGCCTCGCAAGGATTTGTCTTGACCCTACGCACTTGTGGTACAGTAGTCTCATGCGGCCAGAATGAGTCGTCGCATGTGGCCAGCTCAGCCTGCTTACCGATGTATGATGCATCTCACAGCTCGCGGAGCTTTTTCCCACCAGGTTCTAGGCCGTCCGTCTTATTACCCCATCGCACCTTGTGTGCCTGGGATCGCTCCCTGTATCTTCTGCAAGTCATGCCGACACATTGGACGGGGTTTTTTCACATGAATCACATCCATTGCCGTCATCACGTGGTATGCAGTGGTATTATAATTCCTGTTACACATTTTTAGTAAGATGCTTTATTTAATACAGAGCTATCTCCTCTGAAGTCGGTTTAGATCTCAAGATCTCAAGCTTCAAGCTCAAGCCTCGCCGAGACATAAGTAGGCATCGGCCGCCGTAAGGTTATGACGAAGCGTCGACTGAAGGCTCATCATCACAGGCAGGCCACTGCCCTGAGTACTAGTTGCGATGAACGACTTTCTAGACGGAGCTCAGAGCTGAGACAGCCGCCCTCGTCGACCAGCCGTTGCGGCCAAAGTTGGCTCATTCGCCATCATCGCCGGCCAATCATGACTCCCATATCACGGCACACGACCCCTCAAACACCTCGGATCCCTTGGGTACTATTTTGCCCGTCTCCGAGGACAAGACGATACCAGCGCTCACTTTTTTCTTCACCCTGTTACAGCCTGCGGCAGTTATTGCCTCTTGAATCTGGTGAACTCCGTTCCGAGAAGACGTCCGCATAGTGGCGCCTACATGAGCTCACAGGTACGCTGTTCTCGATCAGATCGGCTTTATGTGTCGAGAACTCATTGTGTTTGCCTAAAGTCTCGGACCCGCCGCGGCATGGGTCGGGCGGTCATTGAGACAGGTTTCTGCCACAATTTTATATTCTCTCATCCTAGTTGCTTTCGAATACTGGACAGCTAAGGCCAGATTGTGTATGGACGCGCTACAATCACACTGGAAGACTTGGAAACCGCGAGCATAAGACAGATGTTTCCGGAGTCAAAAGAGGCAAGTGCCCTGTTCCTGTCCGGCGTCTAGCAAATGTTTAGAGCGCGCAACTGATTATGTCATCTTTTAACGGTCTAGATCCAATAGACGAACCCTGCCTCTGTTTTGGGTGCATACGAGACAGGCATGCCAGAGGTCCAAAATTTACTCGTCAAATTTTGGCCCGACACCTTGAAATTTCTAGTGCCACATTGAGAACGGAAACATCGTTTCCGAGGGTACTCATGCCTGGAAGCCGACTCCGCACCGTGATGTTTGGTAGTTTCACGGAGGAGGGTCGCGAGCCGAGTGCGAAGTGCGCGCTATACGACTGTCGCCGCGAAAATATAAGAAGACCTAGCCGACAACTTTGAATCCCCAACGAGTACAGCTCGCTCCCCACTCCCACCTCTACCTCATCCGCCACCCTACTACAGGCCTCCTTCCTCCCTTCACTCCAGCGCACTACACTCTCTTCGATCCCCACAATGACTCGCTTTGCCACTGTTCTTTTTTCCCTCGCTGTTATCGGCGCGGCCTCTGCTGCTCCTGCAGAGAAGCGGTCCACCACCCGGGAGGGAAGGGTACGTGCAGTTTCCCTCGCTTAACGCGTCATATCGGCTTACAACGTCATCCTCAGGGCACCTGGTATGACACTGGTCTCGGTGCCTGCGGTTGGAACAATGTCAACAGCGATACCGTCATCGCCCTGTCGCCCTCTGTCTACTCCGGCGGCTCTCACTGCGGCCAGGTACGGGGCCCCGCTTCCCATTTCTTCCTTTGGGTTTGCTCACGTGGATTATCCAAGACTGTCACCGTTACCAACGTCGTCACTGGTGCGAAGGCTACGGGCACGGTCGCAGACGAGTGCCCGGGTTGCGGCCCTAATGACATTGGTATGCTTTCGCATGTTTCATTTAATCTCAGGCAGCCTAGCTTACTGCGTTATTGGTACAGATATGACACCGGGCCTGTTTCAGCAACTCGGTTCTCTAGATGAGGGCGTGCTTACGGTCTCCTGGACCTTATAAGCGCGCTTTTCGGCGCCCGACACTCCTTTCCCCAGTACATCCCGGTCTGCATCGCGCTTCCTAGACTTGCGTTCCCCTCAGGTGGGAGGACGCCTCCAACTTCGTAACGGTGGAAGTTAGCCATCGTCGCGGCTTGGACGGACTTATTTATGGCGCTTCGCCGCGACCCCTCAGTGGGCTGGTATGCCTTCGAAAATGAAATACCGTGTAGAAGACTGAATGTATGGATGTAGCATTAGCGTTGTTTCGTTGCAGCGGCTGCCTTCTCACTCACCCGGCGATGGCTTGGGACAGGCAAGCGTATCGTACTGTGCTGCGCTGTATCTATAGAATTGTGGCGTGGCTCCAAGCGAGCCCCAAAAATAGAGCTTAGTCGATCCTGTATCCTATACAAATTTCGCCGTGCTGTTGTTGTGTGACAATAAACGTTGAAACTGCTGAAAGTTGAAAGTTTGAGCAGCCAACAGTCACAGCCGGCCTTTGCCACACTGAGCCATTCCGATGGCGGTGCCCGCCTTGCGCTTCAGTGGGATGTCTCTGATGCCGTCACTCGCGTATGGTATGACCCCGCCGAGTTCAAGAGCCAAGCTTCGAGCTGACGAGATACTCGCCGTCCAACGCGATTCCACCTCCTCCCCGTGCCCAGAACACCCCCGCAAGAGTCCCAGACGTCCCGCGCAATATGCGGTCGATTATACTTTTCGCGTTATCCTGCCTGATGGCACCGGTCATAGCAGTGCCCTTCCAGTCTGAGGCCGTCGCTCCCCGCAGTACGCTGAATGTGGTGAACCCCAACATCACCAGCCCGACGGCAGATACAGTCTGGGTGGTGGGACATCAGTTCAATGTCACTTGGTGAGCGCGCAGGTTCTCAGCCCACCGGGCGAAACGCTCATGCAGTCCGAATAGGGATAACTCGGACCTGCCACCGTTGTTGAACATCACCAACTTGCAAGGGTCGGTAATTCTGGGTTCGATTAATGGAGATCAAGAGCACCTGTTCCTTCGTAAGTCAGGTTTGAGGCGGTGCGTTAGTGGCATATATGAAGAGTTGCTTCATTGAACAGAGACTCCACTGGCAAGCGGCTTCTTCATCACGGATACTTCAGTGGAGATTACGGTCCCGAATGTGCCGACCGGGACCTACATTATAGCCCGTAAGCGACAGACATAGCAGCGCTATCTTCTGTGTTGTCTTATAGGATGTTCTTCATAGTGCTCGGCGATTCCGGCAACCAGAGCCCCACGTTCGAGATTGTAAACCAGAGCTCTCAGAGTTCTCTCTCTGCCACTACGTCCTCGAGCTCATCTGCCACGGCTACTGCCCCGTCGACCGAAGCATCTACACTCAGCCCATCCCCCGCTTCGCTAACTTCTACGGGTTTGACTGGTGCAATCATCACCTCCAGCAGCGCTGTGCAGAGCAGCAGCTCGCAAATTACGCCTGCACCAACTCCTAATAGTGCTGCCTCGTGGTTCGGGAAGAAGTTTTCACTGATGGCATTTGCTTCTGCTATGACTGCTTTTGCAATGACGCTCTGAATGTCCTTCCGAGGCTTCACACTCTTCACGCGATTAATGTTGGGATATGTCTATCGTCTACGATCAATTGGCGAACTTTTTATCACGGACCTTTTATTCTACGGCTGTTGAATATGCCCCGCACTTCGAGTTCCACCTCTTCGCTTAACCACTGTAATCGTTGTATTTTATGAGCTGTCCGGGTTTCGGCTGTGTACACACGAACATTTATCTCGGTGCTGCGAGGGCGAAAGCGAGGGACAAGGTGGTCCGTGCGCGCGCTATCGCTTCCAAGCGCGCGTAGCGAATATCCCAAGGATGCACTCGTCTCTCCGTCGACGTCTTCGCTCCCTCTTCCCCCCACTTCGCTTTTTAATCACGGACTGCATTTCTGGCTAGGATTTTCTTAATGTCTGGATCTAATGTTGTACAACAGTCGATCGGCGCATTACAGGAGCCGGTTGCTGCGCCCGCCGAGGACTTCGCTGCGTCGCTTCGTGCAGCTGCGTTGAAGACCTTGAAATCTAAACGAAGAAAGGGCTCCGATGGAACGGATTCGCTCGCTGTCCTTCCTTCGCGACCTCTCTTTTCTGGCCCGCCATCGATCCAGCTAGACTACGGTTCTGAGGACCCGTACGCCAAGTCGTCTTCAGTGTCTGCTGTGACTCCCACGGTCTCGTCTCCCGCTACAGCCGTCCAGCCACCTACACTACCGCCGCCACCTCCAGCACCTGGACCTATGGACGTAGATGAAGATCTTAGAGAAGAAGGAGAAATCAGTGACTCTGAGTCGATGCCACCCCCGAAGTCGCCGCAGGTCCCCAAGCGGGTCCCACCAACGTCTTCGGCCCCCATCAAGCAGCCGAAGGAGAGGCCAATACTCTCGCCACTAGTTCCGCCGTCGCCGTCAATATCAACTGTTTCCGTGAAAACGGAGTCATCTTCCCATGTTCTGTACGATCCGCCACCAAGCTCCATTCAGTCATCACCCAACCTTACTCGTTATTCACCTGTGGCTGACTACGACATGTACTCGATTGACGAGGAGCATGCTCGCCCTGGCCTTGCTAGTCAGTAAATGAACGTACTTGATGCGTGCACGTATTGATTTTGGCGGTTTATAACAGTGACGCAAGCTCAGTATGATACTGCCAAAGACATCGTCCTTGACCTGTTAGGGTGGGGCGTTCCTCCTGATTATCTCGTAAACTGCGGACTCAGTCGTGAGATCATATACTATGTCTTCATCGAGTTAAACCTCTGCCTACCAGCGAACCTGGATACATCCGGTCTCCCTCCTCCTCTGTTCCCTTCTCAGGCGTATGCTTCTCCGGAGCCCTTGTCGCCATCGGCGTCGTCACAAAGGCCACGAGGTGCACCGATATCCAGGCTATCAGTGGGTGACCCTCATCCCAGCCTACCGAAGAAGCCTACAGCACCACAAGGGGCATCCTCAAGTGTTGACGGGACCCCGCTCTCAGCTACGGCGGCACCCTTCGTTCCAAGCGCATCTCTCTCGGCCATCCCGATGCAGTCTGAAGACGCGCCGACGTCGCCAAGCTTAATTGACATGGAACAGCAAAGGCGGCAGGAACTGCTGGCCCGAAAGGCAGTTCTGGCTTCCAGGAAGAAACAAGTTGCCGCAACAGCGTCATCTTCCTCGGTCGCCCCGCTCAAGGACGTCAAAGAGACGACACCTACGCCGGCGGTTGCTCCAGTGACGGTAGACGACTTCCTGAAGAGCATCGAACCTGTTAGCGCTCCAACTGATGCTGACGACCGCATGGACGTGGATGAGCTGATCCCTGGCTTGTCTACCGGTGATGACCCCTCAACATCTCAGCTTCCTGATCTTTCGGTGGCGCGCGAGATGTCTGCTGATTCTATATCATCAAGTCATCTTGTTCCCCCATTTTCAGAATTGGAGGGATATGCTCGATCCATGTCTGCTGAAAGGAACGGTGTCGCATCGGACGGCTCGTCATCTGGGAGTGGTACCCCCCAGCCCCATTCGTTAGGTTCACGACGAAATACCAAACGCCCCGTGGCAGCCGACTTCGTAGATATGGACGCGCGACCACATACATATCATCACCGTCATCCGCCTCAGCACAATTTCCGCCGCAAGACGAACTCGTTCGCGGGCATCACGCACTCGAGACGTATCGTTATAGACCTCAGCGACAGCGAGGAGGAGGTCGAGGAGGCAGTGAATGGTCACCAACCACCACTTTCGCAGCTGCCATCGAGGCCTCCGACAAGATTGGGTGCGTCGCCTTCCCTGCATACGACTAGGGCAACATCGTTACCTACGGAACCAGCTACACCAGCCGCATTAGCGGAGAAAGAGCAAGAAATTAAGAAGATGCGCGAGCTTATTGCCCAGCGTGAACGTGCGAGGCTCGATAAACTCACAGCTGTGAGCGGCACATATCCTTATTCCTAACAGTATGGCTCACTTGGCGCGTGGTACAGCATAACTCTAGCAGGTCCACTCCTCCCGGTTCCGCAACTCATATGCCTGGGCCACATATACTTGTGGTGAATCAAGAGGAGGACGATACCCGTCCTCCTATACCCATCAAGCCGACGGTAACAGGTGTCAGTCAGGGGCAAAATATCTGTGACACCTACGCTATTGGTGAGTGCACGTTACCTAGAGCCTGCTGCGTACTCATGCTCTTCACTAGTGTCGTCACCTTCCGCGTCCACGAACGGTGCTGTCACTCCTATTGGTCCTCTAGCCTCCCGCACATTCATGAGGTCGCAACTGACTAGCTTTGCCAGATGCTGTGTATAGCGCGCTGGAGCATCCTGCAACTGGAGACCAAGGCACGTCTCATTTCTTTGTATTTCGCAGTGTGATCTCCCTTCCTCACGTCCAGCCCTTCCTATCTGCTTTTACGGCTCGTTTATGTTCCCTCCCTTGTTCACCTTTCCTTTTGCACTCCAATGCCTGCCTTCGTATCTTTCCTTGTAGTGCTGACCGCAGAGGCTCGCCGAGAGCAAATCGCAAGAATGTCGTCTCCTGTCTGTGCCGCCTAATTTGGATTGTCAAGAGCTTCGCTCAACTTCCTTCGTCCCATACACTGTTCTATACACTTTCCTGTACACCGTCCCTTGGCTTTGTCTCCCCGCCTTCCTCTTGCTTTCCCTTCTTTTCTTTTACAGGACATTTCGGAATCGGAGACAAGCAATTCACCGTCCGAGAGTATGGCGGTCGACGTAGTTGGCTCCCTCCTGGAGGCGTCGACGGCCCAGGTACGTCTTCGCCACCTGTGTTGACGACAGAGTCTCTTCATCAGGAGCCGTCACCTCGTCGGGCTGTACTGACTTCGTCATCTTCCTGCAGGCTTTTATCGTGTCATCAATGAAAGCAAGCCAGTACTCAACATACCAATCACCTCTCTCCGCTTACCCTCTTCTACATTCTCGCTCACCACCGCAGTCACTAGATGCTAACAGCTGTACGGAGCTGGCGGCCTCTCACACTTCTGATCTCTCTGTCTTATCTCCAGTATCTCTAAGTTCACTCAAAGCCGCCGCTATCAACAGATGGCTGTCAGACCCATCGCGGCGTGTATGTCAATACGAGGTCCCAGGCGGGGGAGAATGCCGAGACCGCGAATGCGAAGACATACATCCGTCGCGAGTGTCTGCGGTGGAACCCAGTGGTACGCACTTCTCCCATCTCCAGCCGTTGCTCACGTCTTTATCCTCGTTCTCTGCCTTTGCTGTCTGTTCCTTGTCCATCGCTCTACGCCCAGACGAAGAGGTTGCGCAGTATCTTCACAGTGCGCTCCCGAAGGGCTCCGAGGTTGGTGTGGAGCAGCTGCAGGCTGCGCTCCAAGATTTCCGCCGACAACAACTGGGATTCGAGGCTCGCGTCAAGCAGGCTTTGGCGTCCCTGGGCCTTCGGATGGCCGCGTGAGACGGGCCTGCTCTCCTCCCGCGCAGAAGCTGGGCACTCGTGGACTTTTCAGGGCAAAATCATGGAGTAAAGAGCGCTCTGCGCCACCAGGCGGACGGGTGCGTCCTCTGGCGATCGTGTGGTGGAGTCCTCCTGCGAGGATCCGTGGCTGTCTAGGCAGCTTGTGTTGGCCGCCGTTTCGTGGACTCGTTCGCGCTTTCGGTGTATTGATGGTCGTGTTTGCATGCTATCTTCTGCAACCTTTTGTGTCGCAATAGTCTTCCATGCTATCTAGCTGTACTTTTTGTGTTCTCTCTGCAATCTCATACGTTTTATTCGGAATGCCTGGTGTCGCCGGTGCGATCAAAGTTTACAACATTTGCGGAGTTAAGTAAAGTGGCCGGCGCCATTATGATCTCGAGCACAAAATCGGAGTTGGCCCGGCTTTGGCAGAGACTGCACCTCGGTTTTTGGAAGTCCGACACAGTCTCGCTCTCCGAGCGCTGGATAGTTTACGAGACTTAGACAATATGTCCTCAGGCCTCAGGCCTAATCTACTGTTATTTACAGGTCTCGTTACTGATATGAATCTTGTATGCGTTCTGTCAGAAATGCGCTAGAAAGCCCCCTGAAATATTGACTCTCTGGCATACTGACACGTAGCCATATTATTCATCTCATGTTCCTTTCAGGCTGCTCATGTCCGTAGTGACAATGATCTGTGGACTAACCCACGGGAGGATGTTTCATTTGATCGCCCTGCCTGCATTCGACTGTTGATCGCAACCATGTGAATGCCAACACTGTGAGGAGGCTGTTATATTATAAATCCACATAAAGAGCATCCACACCAAACTAATCACCCCTACCTGTCACTACCATGTTCTTAGACTCGCCGACGTTCACGTACGGCATCATTCTGCTTGCGACGGCATTATACTTCCTGAACTGGCTCAAAGAGCACAAGGCAAGTGAATACCCGCTGATCTCGTACCGCCAAGGCTACCCTGATCTCCGTGTAGCTCAGGAATGTACCTGCGCTAGGTCCGACGGCCCCGTTGCTCTCTTACTGGGGAGCATTCAGGTTCATGATCAGTTGCCAAGAGATGCTCGCAGAAGGGCATGCGAAGGTATGCTGAACATGGTCTCCGCTGCGCTGCTGCTGACAGCGGTTTCGACGCGGCAGTTCGGTGGGAGCCCGTTCAGGATAGCGACTCGCCGGTATTGGCATTATATTGTCTCAGACCCTAAGCTCCTTGATGAGCTACGACGCGCACCGGACGACGAGATGTCTTTCGCTGTAGCCGTGTCCGAGGTTAGTATTTATGGCTCGTTGATCCGCACAGCAAGTAAACCAGATTTTTCCCGCAGGCCCTAGAGTTCGAATACGCGCTAGGTGTGGCAGCGCTGAAAGATACATATCATGTGCCGATTATCAAGACGACGCTCACACGCAATCTGAGCTACCTGTATGGGGCGATTTACGACGAGATATGTAACGCATTTGCAGACTGCATCCCTGCGAAAGACGGTAAGCATCCAATTTTATGGCCCATTCACCGGTACATTCAGCCAAAGTTCTGTCCACATAGAATGGATAGCCATGCCCGCAATGGATACTGTTATGCAGGTTGTCGCTCGGACGAGTGCCCGTATCTTCGTTGGCCTCCCTCTCTGTAACCGTCTTTGCTATTTTCTGCTGCGGTCGTATTGACAGGGAACTAGGCCGTAATCAAGAATTCTTGGATATCAGCGTTAACTACACAACGGACGTGGTCAAGACTGGGCTTATACTGAACATAGTACCTGTTTTCCTCAAACCGTAAGTCGCTACCTCGCACTCGGAGATCATTACTCCCTAAATGATGCCTTGCAGGACCGCGAACCGGCTGATCAACAGGGTCGACAGAACCATAGACCGTACATATGCTTTACTGAGTTCCACGATGGAGGAGCGGCGAGCCATGATGGAACAATGTGGGGACGAGTGGACAGACAAGCCTGTAAGCCGTGCACTTTTGTCATCAGCCTACAACTGAAGTACTGCGGATCAGAATGACTTGCTCCAGTGGCTCATGGAAGCCGCAGAAGGGGTCGAGCGTGAACCGAGGGCCCTGGCCGCTCGTTTACTTATGGTCTGTTTTGCTGCCATTCACACGACTTCCATGGTAAGCCACGAGCCTTGGCACCCTCGACATTGCGTACTGACTATCTGATCTTTCAGAGCTTCACTCACGCCTTGTACCACCTTGCAGCACACCCAGAGTATATGAAGCCGCTGCGGGAGGATGTTGAAGCTATCGTTGCGGAACATGGCTGGTCGAAGGACTCGCTGCAGAAGATGCGCAAAGTTGACAGCTTCCTGAAGGAGTGCCAACGGTTCCAAGGTATCGGCATCGGTACGCCCCGCGTCTCGCAGTACCAAACACATGCTCAATACCCTCGCATAGTATTCCTTGAACGCAAAGTGCTGAAGGACTATACCTTCTCCGACGGCACATTCATCCCCAAAGGCAGCTGCGTCTCGACCTCGAAGATGGCAACGCACGACCAGCGTGAGTACTACGATGACCCGTGCGTCTTTAAGCCGTGGCGCTTTTCCGACATGCCCGACGAGACGGGCGAAGGCACGAAGTACCAATTAGCCAACACAAGTATGAAGTTCCTTCCATTTGGCGTTGGGAAGCATGCTTGGTGAGTTTTATTTCCAGGTCTTCGAGGTCAGCGCATTGAAGGACCATCGTAGCCCGGGACGGTACTTTGCTGCGAACGAGCTGAAGACCATGATGGCGCATCTTGTGATGACGTACGATGTTCGCATGGAGAAGCCCGGAGAGATACCGCGCGTGCTCCGTTTTGGCACTACCACATCGCCCAATCGAACAGCGAAGGTTTTATTCAGGAAGCGGAAGGACTGAAATGCATTCAAGCGATCTGTTATTGTTGTGCTTTAAGTCATTACCACTGTGGTTGCGAGTGGTCGGCGTGGTATAGTAGTACATGGTGTTGGCTGAGCACCTGACGTCGCACCAGGTGATGTCAATCCCAGGTATTGTGCTTGTATATGTTGGGATTGGATAGGTATCTGGACAACTTGCACAGTAATGGTGTGTAATAGCGTATCCACGCTTTCGCGCACAGCTGGAAGATGTGTTTGGTAGTACACGAACCTGCCTTCTCTAAAGTATACGTATCATCAGTTATAACATACGTCATAAGTAGCACTACATGCATGCCGCGGCATTGATTCATCTCGTCTATGAAGGCGGTGAGGATCATGGCGCGGACATCAAAGTCGTGAAGTAATAAGCGTTTACTAAGTCAATAGACGGTAAGTCTACTGGCAAACGACCGCAGCGAAAGCCAGAGCGACACCACCGCAACCCTGAAGAGACGCCATGCTCGAACTTGCCTTTGTTCGTGTGAAAGCCTCACGAGCACGAGTGACAGGCGCTTGGCCTTGGCCTTGCCGGCCGGCGTCGCACGGACTGCGACCGCATACACCGAAGCTACGACTGCATCTGCCGCCGCACGGTGTCCGCCCTGAGCCGCACTGGCCGTAGCAAGAATCAGCGTCGGTGGCAGACTGCTCCTCTGGCGTGCTCGCGCCGCGCCAGTCAGGTCCATCGTCGTCCTCGGGGCTATCGAGTGCGCAAGGCGCGGTTTGGAAGACGTATGTATAGCCTGAGATCGCCATGGTGATGAACTAAATGAGGTCCGATCTTGTACGCGCATAAGGAGGAAGATGTCGTTTGCGGATTATACGCGTTGCTACAGCATGCTATCACCGGAACCTGAACTGTTCTCTGAGTGTGAACGTCAGCATAAGTATGTGTCGATGAAGCTGCATGCCTAGACACATACCCATGATCGCTATCCGTCTCATACAGCACCAGCTTTCCTAGAGCATGTAGTTCCGGTAAGAGTGTCGCGGCGTCTTGTATCTGTTGGACTGTGACCGAGAACTTCTTGAATTGCGGGTGCTTGGACTTGTCACTCA
The DNA here is from genome assembly GCF_000300595.1 of Phanerochaete carnosa HHB-10118-sp. Lineage (NCBI taxonomy): Eukaryota > Fungi > Basidiomycota > Agaricomycetes > Polyporales > Phanerochaetaceae > Phanerochaete > Phanerochaete carnosa. The sequence goes on along the minus strand of NW_006767636.1, from coordinate 1,569,039 downwards.
GTGTCTGGTCAAGGACGATCCAGGGAAATCCCTGGAAATATTCCCTGCCATGGTTCCATAGCAACACGTCCTCAAGCGTGCTCAGCTCGCTCGGGAGCGTTTTGAGCAAGTCCGTGAGAGCATCGATGACCACTCGGTCGGCTGGCAATGCGCGAGTGGATAGCTGACGGAGGGTTTTACACTGTCCCAAATCGAGAGCGTCTGCAGCCATGCATGAGGAAGTCACCTAAGGGCGGGAAGTATAGCCCACTCACGAAGAATGTGTGCACACTCCGCAGCGTCCTTAACACTGTCAAACCGTAGCCTTAAACTCCTGAGGGTCGGCCCGCAGGCACGTATGAGCTGCGCGGCGGCATTGGGGACTAGGGCCTGAGGTTCGACAGCGGGGAAGTCGATGGAGACGGTGTGCAGTGTGCTGCCGGAAGAGGTGTGCAGGAGCCAGTTCATGGCGTCCGCCACGACATAGGGCGCGCTGAGGGTCATGTTCAGGATCTCGAGGCGCAGTCGGGGCATGCGCACCATGCCCTTGCACGCCCGCACGCCCCGGCGGGCCTTGGACGAGGCGGGCCAATCGACTTTGGACAGGTAGAGCTGCGAGAGCGTCCGGAAGCTGAGGACGAGCCGCGCGAAGTCCGTGAACCGCTCGAAGTGGCAGCCGTACAGCAACACCCCAGTCAGCGCACGGAAGTGCGCGAGCATGACGTAGAAGCTCCGGTGCACAATGGGCGGGACGCATGCGAGGCGGAGGCAGCGGACGTGCACGAGGCCGCGGGTGAGCGGGTCGGGCACGGTGGACATCCACGTCTGCGCGTGCGCTTGGATGGGGTCGCGGTCGTACCCGACGTCGAGGACGCGTATATCGCGAAAGCCGGGTTGGGTTTCCATGCGCTTGAGTAGGGAGGCGAACTGCTCTTTCGTCTTTGCGACGACTGCGAAGCGGTAGAGATGCCGGCGGACTCTTGGTACCCAGAAGCGGCATGTCAACGCACATGCGAGTAGCGTCTTGATGCTCTGGTCGAGGTCGTAGTACCCGGCGACGTAGTCGATAACTTGCTCGCAGAGCTCGATTGGCAGTCTAACTACTCCTTGTGGCAGAGGATATTCATCAGTCAGTGTGACCATCATCGTAGAGGCGCGGAGAAGTCGGGTTGGAAAGTCGATTTCCCAGAAGCATCGCTATATATTGCAGGAATGGGAGGGCTATTTCCGAATGCCATCTGACCGTGAAGCACAATAACAGAGTCTCCGAGCGGTGCAGCGGACAGAGTGTCTGAAGGTAACCAGGAGACAGCCGCAATACCACGCCTGATAGGCGAAGTGGCGTTTACTCGCGACGTCCATCGGTGCCTTCCGCATTGCCTGTAGCACTGCCAGCCGTAGATGCGCGAGTCAAGATTGGACGTCTGTTGGTGCGAGGTTTCGCAGAGCTGTCAGGGATGAACAAAAGGCTCCCAAAGCGTAAAGCGCTTATGACGCACTCGCTCCCGCAGGTATGGCTGGGGCGAACTGGTAATCGTGGGGAAAAACTGGAACGGCAGCTTGGGTCTGAATCGGAGGAGCATGCGGCATTAGTTTAGCAACTCAAAGTGTCGAGTTCGACAATTAGCACAGCTGCATAAGCGGTCGTTCAGATATTGAACTGGAGAGAATCAGTAATAGGACATGACCAAGGATATCTGTTGTTTATTGGTGAGGATAAGGTGAGCAGGCTTTCGTACTGCAAATCACGGTAAACTGTATGAAACCACAATTGCAGCTATGTTGTGGAAAGGAAAATGTACAGTACTCACCACCGACTTCGGGCCATCTGTAGGGATGTCGGCGAATGATGGTTCGCACGATCTCCGGCAGCTTGCGCTTGGAGAACCTGGTATGTAAACTTTGCCACTATCGGCTGGTAATGCTTTGAATCTGATTCGGATTTACTACTATGCCGCTCGGAACCACAGTAAGAACAGCTTTAATTGACCTGCAACGTATTAAGCGAGCAGAATTGCTCGTGTAAATGTCTTAATAATTCATTATCGAGTACACTAGTACTCACAAAAATTCTCTGTGGTGTGCGTGCGTAATCATAGACTCGGATGCACAAAATGGGTGGGCCAAGCGCTATTCGGCATTTGCCGGGTGATGCGCATCATTTCTTTTTCTGGGCATCGTAGATCATGACGACCTGGTGGTCATCCGGTCGAATCTCTCGCCAGCATGGTCTATGCCTCGCACGCAACTATCCATGTTTCTCCCAACGAGGACCACATCTCAGTCGGTATTGCTTTGATCCTACCTCAGATCTGCACAATGTCCCTCCCAAAAAAATTTGGGCTGGAATGAGCACAATATGTGCCTGGGTGCCGAGGCCCAAAGGTATGCCGCCGCCCGCATACGGATCTGAGTGGGTCACGCGTGCGCGGTGTGCTGAAGCATTTTTCTAGGCCCGTACACCGCAGTCAAGGAACACTGAGTGCGAATGCGAATTCCTTGGCCCAGACCATTCCATTCGTATTGCATAGGACATGTGCACTCTCTGCGCCCCCTATAAAGGCTTGAAAGGATCGCGGTACGAAGCAGGAAGGTAGCCCACTCTGCTATCTCGCGCCACGCGCATCCACAAGCCTTCTTCCATCTTCCGAACGCAGCGCCTACAGCGAAATGTGCGTTAACTCCTATGATACTCGTTGGCGAAGCTCCTCGGTAAGCTACCTCGTCGCTCACAATGCCAAGGTAACTCGCTCACAGTGCCTTAATAGTTCTCGCGAGAGCTTTCTTCCCTGCCGAAAGAAAAATCGAGTGAAGCCTCGAGATGCAAGACCCGCCTTAGCCAAAAGGTGCGTGCCCTTTGCGTTATTAACACCATCATTTGAAGCCGACTTGTTCACGCTCTCCGCCATTCAGGTGGAAGAAGAGATGACCATGCCACAACCCACACCCGACGCTCCAGCTGGCAGCAGCCGGAGGTCATGACATCATCTCGCCGTCGTTGCCGAACTCGCACATCGCTGATCCCCGGACTATGGCGTCAAGGGGAGGTCTCAACGGAGGGGAGCTCATCAACTGCTCATGATCATCGCCCCGTTCCTGCTCTAGACTGCATGTCGACTAGCTGAGGACGGAACGCGGATATGCTCGAACACGGTACCCTGTACAACATACGGATCTTATTTAACCGTTGCACCCTTGAACGAGGTGTTACAAGAACTTCAATATACCGTGGGACCTGCGCACGCTACGCGACACGTTCGTGAGTACAAGCATGATCAACGCGTACGCGTGGAACAGAACGTCGCAACACACACGCATAACAGCCAGGCCTTTCGAGAACTGGTCGGACATGTGCTGCGCAAAGTCGGTGGGTGCGTTACAACCGACCAGTCTCAAGTAACGACGACCAGGCTGATGGAGAAAGTGTATTGCATTCGCCATTGATGCAAGAAGTGATGCATTGAACGGTGCCGGAAATATAGCTTCCAGGCATCCAGCTTTTGGGAAAGCCAGTCCCTCGCGCTCCTTGCACTTCATTCAGCCGCTATCGACGGAGACGGCGACCTGCCATTAATCTTCTCCACGGGGCGCCCTGCAATATTGAATCAATGGCTAGACGGCTGGCAGTCAATTTCCTTCCCAAAGTTCCCATGCGCGCTCGCAACAAACGCTGATCCTGTCCATCCTTGTCCATCTATGAGCGTGCGACAGAGCGGGGATATCCTATTTATCCTTCATACGCTTTGCCTTTGCATGCCATAAGTGAGTCAGGCCCAGGGCCCAAGGTCTGAGTCTCAGGACTCGGGAGCGCAGAGTAAAGTAAGGAGCTGTCTCGATGGCGACATCTCCGTCCGTACATTGAACCTGTCTCGGCAGCATCGCGTATGAGACACGACTAGGAAGTCCGCTTGCTGTCAGGGACAACAAGGGCAGCGGGTTGCATACACGTTGCATAAGGTTGCGGATTCCATGACGGCATTCATGCCTCCGTTGCATCCGTCGTTCGAAAAATGAACAGCAAGAACGTGTGAATGATGCAGAGAGGTCCGGAAGGGGGCCCATAAAGGAACGTGTGGGCGGCACCATACGCGTACCCCCAACGCTGCCCGTACCTCCAGGCGACCATGGCACACGAGAGGACGCGAACTGAAGCTCTAGGTTAGTGTTTGAGCGCGCTAAATGAGGGCTTGTTGACGACGGGCCCTTCTAGACATCCCTGCAGTGGTGATCGAGGAGGTCAACGAAGACGAACTCCCGGACAACCGTGTTGCAGAGCGCAAAGTAACCTTCTCAGCGTTGTTGGGGTATTATGAGCAGCGACAGCAGCTGTGTTATAGGGTGGGCCCTCAGCCTCCCTTGTCGATGCACTAGTTATTGACATTCTCGCCGGTGTCCAGCACGCGCTGGTCCTGGAAAGCATGCTCCAGGAGTGCCCGGAGAATAGACCCTGGCTAGAGTCGCATGGGTTCGACGTGGAAAAGCTAGTCCGCTACCTGCGGTGGAATCCTGCCGAGCAACTGAGGCAGCTTGAGCACATGGAGCCGGCGCGGAGAGCGCGGTATTCAAAGCAGCTGCAGACTCAGCATCGAAGAAACTTGCGGCACATGGAGGAGAACCTGGCGAAAGTCATGCCGGTACGTGGCTCGAAATAATGGCGTGTGGGGATTTGCGATATTGACGGACCCCAGCTGTTCGACGAGATGCAATCGATGTCAAAGTCGATAGCCAAGCGACGAGTAGAACGTAAGAGAAGGACGCTAGACATCGAAGAGGTCAGCTCCTGACAAGCGCATCTTTGCCGAGGCGATCCTGACCTCAATTTTGAATTGCAGCTGGAGGTCTTCGCCGCGGGGTGCTCAACAGGCGAAACGGAGTCTTTATTCACTGCGGAGATACCTGGCAGTCGAGAACCACTGGATTCTGTGGATTCGGACAGTCTCCTGGACAGTTGACCACACAAGTCAGGATATCTGGGTTCGGTTATATTTATTCATCTCCAAGCGTATGCAAGCGTGAACATTTCAAGGTTCAGCCGACTTACATAAAGCTTAAGTTGAGGATAAGATATGTTTATAAGCGCGCGTCCCGACTGCTATCTCAATTAGGCGTACGCCGTATGCACTTTACCCGTTGCTGCCATCCCGCGGCCTCCGCTAGACCTTCTTGCGTAGTTGGCATACAGAGACCATCCTGACACTAGCTGCTGTGCTGTGAAGCCAACATTTGACACGAGAAACATGGCGTCAGAAACGGCAGCATGCAGGATCCTTGTTCTCTCGTCCACATCGGACAAGGCACAGCAGTTCGTGCAACGTATGTTCTCAGCCTGGCAGTTCATTCTCAATGACCTACTGGCTCTCCCGTAGGTGTCAAGACTCAGTCTAGCGATCGATCAGGCTCAGAGGATTCCTCGGTTGCCACAACTACAAGCGACGTCGGGAGCACTAGCATACCATGGACGATTGCCAACAAATATTACACCGCAGACGTGCATTTCGAGGCGAGGGAGATCGATACGTTCGCGGGCTATCATGCCAGCGAGGTCCCTGCTGTCATCTATGTTTGGGATCGCGGAGAGGTGCGCGCGTCCCCGCTCATGAGCATACACATGCGTTAACAAGGAGTGCAGCCTTACAAGGAGCACGTCCCCTCCATATATAACAAGTTACAACACTACGATACAGAGGTGACCCTGGCTGTGCGCTTCAGCGACCCTGCCAAGGCGGCCGCGCAAGACGACGAAGACGGTCTCGACGAGTTCCTGTCTTCACATGGCTTTGAGTACATCGACGGCGACCGCAGCGGCCGTCGACCCACGCAGGACGGTACAAGCTTCTCAGATGAAGACAGCTCGGGTATGTGCAATCATGTCATATCTCACGACTCTCACCGAGAAGAGTCTAGGCGTCCCCGGTCTCCCGCGTGTCATCGACGCACTGAGCACCATCATGTGGCCGTCGCTTGTCCCGTCCGCCTCGAATTCCGCACGGAAGAGCCGCGCGCGTGAGCTGCTCGACTGGGCGCGCGAGGAAGAGGAAGAAGACGGGCTGCGCGCGCTCATCTCGCAGGACGCGCTCGGCAGCGCCAAGGACGGCGAGCGCAAGAGCCGGATGCAGCGCGAGATGGAGGAGCTCGAGCGCTGGCTCGAGGAGGAGGACCATGGCCGGCGCACGATGGACGACGCGCAGGCATGGACCGCGCGCGACGCCACCGACGGGGAAGACGCCAGCGCGGGTTGGGGCGACGACGTCCCGACGCCGACGATCTGCACGCCCGGCGGCGTGAGCACCACGGGCGAGGACACGTTCGGGTTCGAGGACGACTTCGCCGAGTTCATCGGCGCGCCGGTGGACGTGACTTACCCGTACGAGGCGCTGCGCCAGGAGCCGATGCACACGGGAGCGTCGTACCGCTCGCTCGCGTCGCGCTCGGACCTCTCCGCGGAGGACGCGCTCAATCCGGAAGACGACCCGGACCTGCCGTCGCGCGCCGAGATTGAGGAGACATCGAAGCGGATATTCGGCGCTGCGTCGCTCGACGTGCCCTCGATGTCCCGCGCGCGGCGCTCGCCCCGCGCGAAGCCGGCGTCCCTACCGCAGGCCACAGCATCTTCCTCACAGAGCACGTTCCCTCCACCAGACGACGATTCGTTCTCGTCCTTTGACGACACTGACGACGAGTTTGAGCTTGGCGCGTTCGACTTGTCGCGGGTGCTGGGTGCGCTGCACGGCATGAAGGAGGAGATTGCGGGTATGACAGATGAAAGCGACCGCAGGAAGGCGGCTGCGAGGGTCGCCCTCGGGTTGGTGTACGGTCTGCAGAAAGAGGAAGAGCGAGAGCGGGGTCCTGAAGACCTGTGACCCTTTACGACGGCGATGGACTTGAAGCCTTGAGGCTTGGAATATCATTCAACAACTACTTAACATGCAGCATTGTACACAATTGACTACCATATGTTCCCTGCTAGTTAGCGACTACAAATGACAAATAGACGACAGCGTTCGTGCGACTGAGAAAGCGACGTTGATTTGACTCAAAGAATTACTCAACCTGGGCTTTTGTTTTTGCTGCAAGCTGGTCCTCAGTCAACGTCTTGTTCATCGCCCTGCTCCTCTTCCTCTTCTTCCTCCTCCCCCTCCCCGTCCTCATCACCATCGCCATCATCGTTCGCTTTGCCAGTATCGTCGCGGACGCCGTGCTCAGAAAAGTTGAGGATGCCCGCTACATCAAGCATGTTCACGACCTGCTCCGCGTCTTCTACCTTCATGTTCCCGAGGACCTTGTTCACCTGGTCGAGGCTCTGGCTGCGGAGCGCGTCCTGGAACGCGGGTGCGAAGCCCTGGAAGACATCCCAGCGCATCTGCAGCGCGCGACGCACGTCCTCGGGGTTGACGCCCTCAAGACCCTCACCCTCGAGCTGTATGCGCTCCGGCGGCGGCCCGTCGGGCACGTTGAAGCTGATGCTCTGCCCCGGGTTCTCGGGCACGAGCTGGATCTGCTCCTGCTCCGCCGCAGCCTCGGTCTCGGCCTTGGAGATGCGCACACGCTCGCAGAGGTGGGCGTACGTGTCCTCGATATCTTTCTCGAAGACGGCCGATGCCCGCGGGTCGCCGCTCATCATTCTGCGCGACCTCGGGTCAGCAGATTCGGCATCAAAGAATGAGAGCGCAGGCATACCGTCTGAAGAAGATGGAGACACCGTCCTTTCCGAGCTTGTCGCAGTACTGGAGGAGCAAGCTCTGGTGTACACACTGTTTCGCGTACTTGGCCTTGCCCTCGCTCTGCGCCGTGAAGGCCGCCACAAGGAGCGCATCAGATGCACCTGGCACAATGACGTCCCGGTGCTGCTTGATGAACTCCCAGGACTGTTCGTAGCCGCCGAGAGGAAGTCGCGAGAATGCCTCCAGCGAAAGTGTGAGCTCGGGGAGCTCTGCGCTCTCATCTAAGGGGTCGGCTTTTGACGACGACCCAGCGAAGGTCTCCTGCCCAGTGGTGACACCCTTGGGGTTTAGAACTTCAAACTCGGTGGTTGCAACCTTGTTTGTCGAGCCGGAGCCGCTCGCGATGGCGTTCTTCACTGGTGGAGGGGCGGGCTTGGGAGACACGTACTAGCCAACCTGTAGTTAGACCTCGCGCAACCTAAACGATGGAGAGACACGCTCACATGCGATTCCCAAGCCTCATGAATGTCATCGCTAGTAATCTTCTTCTTCTGCTCAACCTCTTCCTGCGCAAGCTCTTGCTTCAGCTTCTCTTGATGCTTCCCGAGCTCCTCGATGTGTTTCTTGAGACCCTTCGCCAATGCCTCACTAAGTTTTGGATCGTCCTTCTCCACGCCTTCCTTCTTCGCCTCCTCCCACACCTTCAGCATCAACGCGAGCAGCATCTCGTCGTACGTCTTCTGTTGCGGCGCATTCGTCGGTGGCTTCTCCGGCGAGGGGTTCGTCTTGAACCGCTCGACGAGCGAGGAAAACTCGGCAGGGCCCTTGGCCTCGACGTCGGCCGTGATTTGATGCAAGCGTGGCTCGAGGACCTCATTGCAGGCGATGTCGGCTTCGAGCTGCGCGATATGCATCCTGCGCATCTCGCGCTTCTCGTGGATGTCCCGTTGCTTCCATCTATCCCGTATCTCAGTGTACTGCACGCAGGGACATAGTGGTGCTGGGGACGAACCGGATGAGTGATTTCTTGTCTATGTTCGGGTGCCCCTCGATATCAGAGTCGTCTGAAAGCTGAATTGATGTGTGGTTAGCTCGGACTTGATCTCACGGCGCAGACACGCACGAACCTCGAGGTTATCCCATTTGGAGTAGTTTAGCGGCATCGTGGGTCAATATAAGTCGTCTTGAGAGATTACTTGGTCGTATAGATTGGACGTAGAAAGGGGTATACACGTATGCAGGGATCGTCGGCAGTGCAGGTAGTCGAGGTAGGTGTTGTTACAGACGCGGCACACGCTAATATATGTAGTACCTTTACGAACGTTCTAGAATTAGATACCGCTGTACTTGGAAATCGCGCAGGCAGCTCGGCAGTATAAACGACAATACTAGGTTTCAAAGCATCATGTTCCAGCAACAATCCAATGCAGGACAGCGCGGATAAAATGCTCATTGCTAGCGAGCAGCCAACGATGCGCTAACGCCCGTCAGTGGCATACAGTTCGGTCTCATACGCCACACACACCGTACCCACTAAAATGTACACCTACATACTCGAAAGCAGCGCTTAGAAAACATCAAGACGACCAGAGCTTTCACCTTCAAGCCCGCTGAGAAAGAGTACCTTGCTCAGCTCGTCCACTGAAGCGCGCCGCCACAAATACGACTTCCAACCCAGGAAGGAAGTTGTCAAAGTTCGTTCATCGTTGTCGGCCCCGCGACCAGTATCTCCAAGTATTGTACATGTTATTCGATAACATACGACAAAGCTGCAGTACGCTCTTCACAGTCAGACTGGCTAGAACACATCATCTCTCCCAATGCTTGTAGTATTCTAGCGTCCTCCGCTCTCTCCTTACAGCCACCTTCTCCATCTCCGCTCTCAGGGGTGTGCGGAATGACTGCTGCGCCTCGGGGGAGTTGACAGCATCAACAGTCTCCCACTCGTGCACCGCAAGATATTTGGCCACCGGCGTGAGGTCCTTTTTCCCCTCGACTCCCGACCTCGTCCAATCCTTCAAGACGAACCTCCTGCTGCGCACCCAGCCCTCTAATTGCGATAGCATCGGGATATGCTCCTCATCATACCACCGGTTCAGAACCTCGTCGCCGCCGGGTTGAGTCACGTCGAAAGAGACGAAGCTGATGTAGCGCGACGGCTTCTTCGGGTCGTACTGCGCAGCGGGCGGCGGGACCGGGGCATCCAGGAGCTCGTACGTGCGTCGCTCAAGCACAGCGATATCCTGAAGCACGCGCTTCTCGCGCACGCTGCGCGTCTCTGCGAGTGTGGTGTACGGCGGCTGCTGCGTCGCCTCGTACGACGCGAGGTCGTAAGACGCCGCCCATACGGGCTTCTCGCCGTCGATCGCCTCCCAGCGCGCCCAGCTCTGAAACGCGGGAACGTCGATCCGCAGTGGTACGTGCTCGTTGTCGTACCAGTCCGTGAACTCCTCCTGGGTGACAGCTGTGCCCGGGTCGGAGAAGACGAGGAGGAAGCCGGGAGGTGCCATTGTGTGTGTCGTGGTCGTCGTCACTTTGTAAAATGAACAAGCACTGGCAACAGGGCCTTGAAACCAAGAACGTGCTTATGTACGCAACTAAAACTATCTGCCAGGAGCGACGTGTGGGAGCCTCTTCATGTCATGAGAAAGCAGGTCCGCATCGAGCCTCCTGTGAGATTCCACCACATGCGAACTTTGAGAGTCACGAGCAGCAGAACCCTCAAAAACTTTCCCATACGATATGCATGCAGGAGGTAAGGCGAACATGTGGAGGATACCGTAGCAGAAGGTCCAACAGGTCCAACAGACGAAAGCTAATAACGAACGCGGGAACCAGCGTACTCCAGACCACGGTCAACGCAGCTGATTCAGTCAACGCTGGTCAGGCTTCCCTGGGAAGTCGTTTCACTCGTGCCGCTGATATCTGTCGTTTCGGTGTCCGCGACACTGGCACCATCTTGGTCGTCCGCAGACTCATCTTTGTGCGTTCTCTGAGCAGGAGCCGGCTCTCTGCTGCCCAGGTCAAACATGCGGGTCCCCCAAGGAGGTGTCCGCGGGCGTATACCTAAACCTGAAGACACAATAAGACCACACGGGACTAATGGGAAGGTTTGATGTAAGCCTTACCATTAATGTTGTGATATCCAAACGGCCGTGCTTGCGTTGGTGTGCCTGGCCGTGGTGGAGGTGAGCGGACAGGCGTGACAGGTTGAGGCGGAGTCGTAGGCACAGGTCGTGCCGTTGCGGGTGATATGCTGGAGGACACGGGCAATATATGCGGGATCTTATCCACAGCGATAGTCACGTCGCTGTGGCCGCTGGAACTACGCTCGCGGAGGGGCCGGGTCTCAACGTCCAGCGGACGATCATAAGCAGCAGAAGGGCTTTGATTACGAGCATGCTGAGCGTACTGTCTGGCGTACTGTTCTCGTTCATATTCCTCCTGCTCCCAACGCATCCTCTCCTGCGCTTGCTCCGTCGGATCCATGCCTTCGGCAACGTCCGCTGGGACGAAGAGCTGCTGATCTTCGTACTCGGGCTGGGTTTCAATGAGTTCCAGGGGCAACGCGCCCGGCTCTCGATTTTCAGGGAGCGGAGGTATGCGGTGCAGCAGGCCGAAACTGCCGATCGTTGCTCAGGTTAAAGGTTGATAACAGTTTCGCAAGAACACGCACCCAAATACACAGCCTAGGAGTCCTTCGCCACCCCAGTGTCTGTTCGGCACAAGTACAACCTCTCGGATGTTACTGACACAGATAAATTCAGGGCATGCTCAGATAGCGCGGGAGCAAACACATACTCAAAATCGTAAGAGTAAACAAAGACACGCAAGGGTTTGTCGATATGCTATGAACAGAAGGATGTCAATCGGTATCCTATCACAACTAGGGCTTGAACGCACTGCCTCGACGACTTCGTAAAAGTCTCCCTCGGTACTGAGCACGCCACCTGACCAGCCGATGATCCAGTCCCCATATGGCACGAGACCAGCGCTCTCCGCTGGGCTTCCTTCAAGCACGTCGAGCACATGCCACACGTTCTCCATCGCAGACTCGGGCTCGCACATGCGCATGCTCAACCCGAGCAGAGACGGCTTGTGTTCCGCCGTGTCGGGCTCTTTCGGGTCGGGCGTGGCGTACGGCATGCTCCATGTTCGTGACGGCACAATGGGCACATCTACAACACGTATCAGATGTGGTGCGGACGTGCTGCAGGGCGCGGTGCTCACCACGGACGTTCTGGCTCTTGCTGTTCCACACCAGCAGGCCGAGTGAGCGGCCCTCGTGAGCCTCAACTATGCGCTCGAGCTCTGTAGCGTCGATATTGTTCGACGCGGGGTTCTCATCCTTGAAGCCGACGACGAAATCAAAGTAGGGCTCGATGCTGGTCTGCGAGGCTGGTGATGACGGGGTTACGCGTAGAACGTGCAGCGCCCTGGGTGGGACCTTGGAGGCAGTGGACTGGCCAGCGCCCATGCCGTCGTCTCTTGTTGCTCACTGTCCCAGTGCTGAGTCGGTGTATCGCGGCGGACGACGAGGAGCGAGTACGGTGGATGCAGCGAACAGCGACCTCACGCTCTCGGCACCGACGGCAGCAGACGCCGGTAAAGCCACCGCTCCGACGTGGGCGTCTGCACATTGTAGGAGGTATGCCGAAAATGGAAGGCGTAGAGGATGGCTCTTCTCTGCACGCTTGTCTTGATGCACTCGTGGGGCAACTTAGCCGTAGAAAAGGGTGGCAGCTGCTTACTGGTGGGTACTCTCGGTGTTATGTTCAGTCTTTACCGTAAAAAGGACCGCTCGCTTCTGCCCTGCTCTTCACGAGGACATCTCGCTCTAGGCCGAGCTCTCGGATCGTGCCAAGTTGTTTACGAGTGAACTTAGCGTGGATCAGAAAACACGTCTAGACAATCTATAGGCTCCGAACGCGGCCCCAGAACGCACTTGCAATCTTCGCACCTGGACAAAGTTGAGCTTTGCTTTGACGTTTGGCAGCGAGCCGGACATTATGCATGGCATGCAGACGGAACTAGGTTAGCGAGGCTAGTCAGGCCGTTCGCAAGACACTAAAAGGAGGATGTACAGAGCATGATGTACTCGCCTGGTTGAGCCGTCGCAAACTTCCGCACCCTGCGGAAGACACCTGGGGCGGCGCAAAGACCTATCCAAACGGCGAGAACAACCACGGTGGCAGGAGAAATGCCGCTGATAGGTTACAAAGAGTAAAAATGTGCAGATGCAATGCCCAAACAAAGTTCCCTGGACCAAGCGAGCTCTGCGTCCAGTGATGTGCATGCTCACGCTCCTACGTCAGTGGACGATCACGAGAGAATACCCGTGGCAAACCCTGTGCGAAGCGACAAGCCAATTTCCCCATGGCACGGATAAAATGAGCGTCTACGGTTCATAGCCGTGGCAACGACTGTTTGTCCCGGATTTTTGCCTGAGTTGCAGGGGTAGGCTGCTCGCATCAAAGTTTGGCACTAAGACATTCCGGGCATGCGCACACCTTAAATCCTTGCATTCCCGTCCTCTATTCAGATGGGGAGTATGATTGATCACAGGATCTACCCGTTAAGTCGACGCCGACCGATGGGCGTGCGAGTTTAAGTGAGATACATACATCCGTAGAGGTGCCAGAGAGATTCCGAACATCAACCGCACACACAGCCAATGTCGAGCGAAGCGTTCGGTCATCGGTAAGGGATCACAGCAGCGTAGCGGATGACCTGTGGCGGAGGAGTTAGGGCCTCGGAATCGGTAAGGTGCTTGAGAAAATCTGAACAGATTAGTGAGCCGTTATCAAACGATGTAAGCTTGCAGAAAATACTGACGAGAAGAAGCGGAGTGCCATCGTTGAAATGCGGCGGCGGAATGTGTTGGTCGCCTCATTTTTAGTCTTCGTATGATGGCGGAAGCTTTATGAACGCTGTCGCATGTTGCATTTCTTAAAACAAAAGTAACAGAACTAGCACTGCATTAATAGGAATAAAGAACGTACAGCATAGGGCTGGTTTTGCGAAGTTTCGAAGGCTGTATCGAAAATGAGTCGAGCTGTACCAGATCTCCAGTGGCAACGTGATACATGATACATACTTTGAGGACAAAGACCAAGCCCAAAGTGCAGTATACCTTGTAAGATAGTTCAGCTGATATGGCCTCTTCAATCATGCTGCTTAATGATGCACTTCATATTGCAGATTTCTTTTTCATAAGGCACGGCTGCAAAGCGACGGCTTACGGCAGGTCTCAATCTTATGAGCCCACTAGTCTCACGTTAACATTCTGTGCAGCATGGGCAGCGGCCTTATACATGTAATTAGATATGAAATCGCAGACTCATCTGTGAAATGCTCAGCGTTGCTGTGGAGCCGGCAGAAAAGCGAAGTGCGCTCTGGCTAGCCGGAAGCGCATCAAAAGCGGCTGCCGGAAAAGGGAGATCTCGGCGCGTTATGGGTGTTAGTGTCACGACGTTACAGCTCTGTCACTGTCACAGCTCTCTTTCTCAAACAGTCTCGAGCGAGCTCGGCTTGACGCGTGCAAGCCAAAAGTTTCACGGTCCCGTGGAGAACCAAGAAGCCAACTGTGCGGGGCGAAAGACGAGTATAGTGAGGTGCTGCAGGGCATGACGTGCGTCCTAACATCTCTTAGCTCTATGAGCCCAATGTGCTTACTGGAATGCAGCTGACTTATGTTCATTTGTCGGCATCACTTGCAACGAGTGAACGTGACGAAACTTTTCCTCGGGCGTACCGTAAACAGACCACTCCTCTGTATTGCTCATCCTATTCCACACTATCCAGTCCATGCTCGCTTCACATCTCGAACAGTCCCAGAAGATGCGGCGGCCACGGAGCAGGCTGGGACCGCTGCCGCTGCCGACACCTCACTCAACACAACGCGTTTTACCGTGTCACACGGAGAGGCTGCATCGGCATCCACGTCTAACGAGGCCGTACGGCCGACGGCGACTTCACGCGTGCCGTCTTCCCAGGGTACCCTCCCCTCAACCCTTACGAGTATGAAGGCGGAGGACATAATGCAAAAACTCACTTTTGCGGCTAAGAGAAACGAACAGAAGGTCGCGAATCAAACTGTGCGACAGCTCTTGAGGACGTCCAAGCGCAGGACACAACAGAACCGTGACGACATAGCCGTGCATATACTAGGTCTTACGAAACATCGGGAGCTGTTCGAAGTCAAGACCATCCAAGCCGTCCTTACAGACCTCCAGGAACGTGATACCCTGTCGAAAATGCCCACCGGTGTCCTCGCTATTGCTCTCGCCTCTACACTCGAGCAGGCGACCGTAGACGGCAACGCAGACGAAGTCTCCATTTACACTATGATCTCTCCCGTATTGCTATCTTCGCTGGCGTCTCGACGACCTGCAATATACAAAGATCCATCACACAAGATATCGCACATGCAAACACTCTGGGCTCTCTTCAAGATTATCCGTAGACTAATACACCTCGAGCAGTACAAAGCTGTTATGCCTATATTCGACGAGCTCGTCAAATCTGGGGCGATACCCGCAAAGGCCATGGTCGGCCTTCCTTCAAGCGGCTTCGCGCATATAGTCCTCACGGTCCTTCTCCGCTGCTGCATAGACTTTGGCTGGCGCTCGCGCGCCGCATACATCCTGCTCGAGACGCCACAATGGGACCAAGCCCGCTCGCCTATGTTCAACCGGGTCCTCGACGAAGTGGTTGACTTTGTGCTGGACTCAGAGGAAGAGCCGAATACACCAGGCCTCGCAGCGGCGCTTATGGTGCGCATCGCGAACAACCCGGAAGTTATTACGCTTCCCGACCATGTCGTCGTGCGGTTTTATGAGGTCTTGCGCAAACACAGGCTCAGAGAGCAGGCACTGGCTTTCTACCGCGTTACTCGTGCTCCCGCCATCCTCGAGAAGTTTAGGTATCCGCCGCCAAAAGGCGACAGTTTCATGTGGCTCTTCCGTTTCGCCGCGGGAGAGCGACAAATCCATGTAGCGCGTCTGCTGGTGAAAGACCTAGTTGACGAAGACATCAAAATTCCCCAGCTAGCGCGTTCGTTCGTGGTCTCCGAGGCAGCAGTTCGCGGGTTCATGGGTTACGCGCGAACCCTCTGGGAGCGATGGAAGAAAGATGTGTTCGTCGTCGGAGACGGCGGCACCGCCCTAAGACTCGTTAGCATTACTCGTAACCGCATCTCTGCCCTCGAGCACAAGGCGCGCACCCAGGAACGCCAAATGAAGCCACCCAGCAAGGTCGCGCTTGGCGAATCCGACGGAGATACGAACGAAGCTTCGGAGCCGCTGCAAGCGGATCTCGATCTTGCCCAAGACGTCACTTTGAGTACCGTCGAAGCTGTACCCGACTCCCCCGCTGCCCGAAGCCCAGCTGATGCCCCGGAAGAAGAACACAGTAGTCTGTCCTATGAGGAACGCATCGCGGATTACCGAACATTTGCCGAAGACGTCGTGAAGACGTTCAGAGGAATTCATGAGCCACTCGAGCGCGCACCTCACAAGACCTTGAATGCGTTGGCGCGAGTCTATATCATGATGGACGATGTCGAGGAAGGGTTCGCGATGCTCAAAATTATTATACAGCGTGGACAGGTGCCGGACGTGCGGGACGTGAATGTCGCGTTGTCAGCGTTGTCGAGCCAGAATCCCCGCGCCGCGTCCCGGATACTCGAGCGAATGATCAGGCTGGGCATCGAGCCCAGCGTCGTGTCGTTCGGGACGGTCATCCATCACGCCCTCCTGAAGGACGACATGACCCTTGTTTCCGCTCTGATCACTCGATCACGGCAAGTTGGGATCGCCCAGCTCGATTACAAGACGATCGGTACCCTCATCCGCTCAGCAATTTCGGTACCTTACGATGAGAAATCTCCCAACCGCCAGCAGCTTCGGAAGGTCGAGGACCTGGTATATTCACTCACCGACGCGGGCTACGCGGTGTCACCCGCCATTGCCACGGATTGTATCCACACCGCCTTACGTGCTGACAAGCCCGTAACGGCGTTCGAGTTCTGGCAGCTCCTCGTCGACGGCAAAGTCGAGCATACGGACAAACAGCAGGTGGCCCTCCGGACCCGCATAGCCCGCAACCTTGTGCGACATGTCAGGGCAGGTGTCCTACGAGAAGCGTCTTCGCGCTCTATGATCTGGGAGCTCGGCCTACGGCCCTCGAGCAACGGCAGGATGAGCTGGCTCGAAGAAGAGGGCACGGAGCAGGAACAGTCATAGGCAGCGGAAGAGGGAGGGACTCGCCTAAAGGCTCCGGACGCTGGTGATCACCGGGGAAGCTCTTTCTGCGTCCGGAACGTTGATGCTGAAGCAGGATGCGGCCTTCACGAGGCCTGCAGCAGCGGCTGGCCAGTGCAGCGACACGGTCATGGGATGCAGGAGCGACGCTCTGTGTCCGTCGCTCGCGCGCGATCGGGAGCGAGTCTTGGTCATTGGGCAGGCTCGCTCATCAAATTCGGGTGCAGTTGTGGTCGCTGCTGGAAGGTGTGTGTAGAATGCGGGGGCGCTGGTTGCGGGGGCAGCAAGCTTTGTTCACGTGGTGGAAACCTTTCTTTTCTTCCAGAACGACCGCGGTGGGCGGTATGTAGGCTGGGGAGTGGAGCTATGCACATGGGCTGGGACGGGTGGCGGCTTGGACTGTCGTCTGTCCGCCTCGCGAGGGCCGGGGTGCAGCGGTGGCGGTAGCGATACGATACTGTAACTGGCTGGCTGGGACGATGTCCTCTGGCCGATAATCTCACTCGTCTGGACACGGACTGCGTGACCATCAGGGATTTGATTCAGTGTTGAACGTTGATCAGGCTCGGTATGTGCTGGGTATGGGAGCTTGGGCCCGTGTGTGTGGAAGCCGTCGAGGAACGGTCGAAACGCCGGAGTTGAACCGCGTGGATTGGACCGGCGGGCAATTGGGCGACCCGTGACGGCCGTGAGGGTCAGAAGCGTCTGGAATGCGCGTGCGCAATGTTTATTGCGTCGAGATAATTGCTGAGGTGGAAGGAGGACACAAGCAGAGAACAAACAGAGCTGATCCGTCAAAAAGACTCCTCTTCGCCTTTATGCCTGGACCTGAAACTACCCCGCATTCCGCCCCGCACTTCGCCTCCTCCTCCTCTTCCGCTCTCCGACGTCGTCCTCGTCGTCTGAAACCATTTCAGCGGCTTATTCCCTGGGCTACCCGTCCTCGATCAGATCAGTCCCAAACCCGGCTGGTGTTTCCCTCGCGTCTGCGCTTGTCTCCCCGCTCCCACCCCTCGCGTCCGCACCCGCCTGTCCTCTCATGGCTCCGTCTCGTGCTAAAAAAGAGTCTGCCTCTCCCACCCCGCCTTCTGACGATGCTGCACCCAAAGATTCGTCCGAAAACAGTAAAATCAAGAGAAAGTCAGTCTCTCTTCCCCCGACATTTCACCGTTCGTTTCAGTGCCCCCCTTGCCGCCTCTTTGCGGTCCTGCCCCCAGCCTCTTGTTCTCTCTTCTCCTGCTACCAGGCTTTAGCCCTTCAACCCTCTTCACTTTGCCACCATTTCCTTTCTACAGCTGCGTTTTCAGTCATCGGCCGCGTTTTCCATGTCCATGCGTTCCACTCGCTCTGCAGACACGAGAGCTAACCCTGATCCTTTGCAAACTAGGCGGCAATCTCAGAGTCCGTATCCCCTTGCGCCATCGAGTACATGACCGCCCTAGGCTGACACTTGCACCACACAGGTTGCGATGCTTGCAGAGCTCGCAAAGTGAGGTGCGCGAGAGAAAACCCCGACGACCCCAAGCAGTCGTGCAAGCACTGCATCGCGCTCGGTATTCCATGCACGTATGACTACCAGCCCAAAAAGAGGGGGCCACCAAATCTGTGAGTATTACAGTCTGCTTCACGCCCACGCGAATGAGAGTACGAGCGCGTTTAGTAGCTACCTCCGACGGCTGCAGGAGGCGCAAGCGGCGGCACAGGCAGCAGCACAGGCTCAAGTGCAGGAGAACGGCAACGGCGAAGTCGTCCATTCTCCGGTGCAGAAGAGCGTGAGCCCCACGCAATCGGTCATGTCGACAAGCCCTCAACTGCCCTCACCGTTCCTCGAGCCAGCGATGAACAACGTGCCATCCTCCCTGCTCCCAGGCGCCCTCACACCTTCGCGATATCCCATTGCCGCAGACAGCTTCCATACGCAATTCTCCGGCATGTCATTTGCCGCCGGCCGTGCCGAGCTAAATGGTCGTCCTTCTCGCAACGAAGAGCCCAACGGCTTCGCAGCCACCGAGCAGTTCAGCACCTACCCGCTGTTCAACTGGTCATACAAGCAGCACCAGCCACTGCCTATACCCCCACCGACTGCTATACCCCCACTCTCTTATTATTACCGCCCACACAGGCTCGAAGATATCGCCCCACGCGACACGATCCTGCTCATCATCGCACTCTTTTTTGACTTTGTCTACCCACTGACACCGTGCGTACACAAGCCAAGCTTCATGGCAGACGTGCACTCTCGGCGCGAGGAGCGAGATCCGCTCTTCTTCGCCCTCGTCATGTCCACCGTGGCATCGACTCTGGTGCAGGTTCCCAGGTCGTACCTGCCGATGGAACGACATGCCGTTCGCAAGCTCGCTCAAACATGCCACGAAGCTAGTCGCCACATCTCTGTAGCGTCTTATGATCCTCCCACGTCGATGCACGTCGTCATCAGATACTTGTGAGCACTGCTCCCAGCCCAATTCATTCGCGCTGATCCCCTTATCATCGACTCAATTAGCGATTGTGTCTACCATTTCTGCGAGGGCCATGACGCTACGCAGCACGCAGCGTTCGGTGAAGCGGCACACATCGCCGTAACGCTGAGAATGCACGAAGAGTCGTCCTATGAGGGCCTCGATCTTGTTGAGTGTGAAGTGCGCCGGAGAACGTTCTGGCTGCTGTTTGGCGGTAAGCTTCCAAGCTAGCGCTTCCACCCCTGCCCTATGACAGCTCAACCGTCACCTCCAGCTGACAAGTCCATGTCCATTCTACTCGGACGACCGATTTGTTTGCGCGACGAGGATACCACGTGCAACTTCCCTCGGGAGCTGGACGACGAATAGTGAGTTCGTTTCCTGCAGATCCAGACGACCGAGATTTAACCAGGCTATACCCGTAATTTTCCTTTGGGTATGTGTTCCACAGCATCACGCCAAGCGCATACCTCCCACAGCCCCACGGCAAGACGGCTCTCGTTTCCGGCCTGAACTACATCTCCCGGATATTTGCATTGCTGGGCGAGATCCTGGTGCGGATCCGGGTGGACAAGCGCTCGCCGCCACAAGGGCAGTTCCTCACGGCGCGATTGGAGGAGGTGCAGGCGCTGCACAACAGGATCATGACCGCGCTGGCGCATGCACCGGAGCCGCTCCGGCTCAAGCAGGCGCTGGGTCACGCCATCTCTCCCGAGTACGGCGGCGCCGGCTTCCGCCAAGCGACATTCGCGGAAGTCAAGGACTTCTTCGATAACCCGAACGCCTCGCGGGCCAACGCGCTCAACCCATTCCTCGTGATGCAGGCGAACCTGTACGTGACTCAGGTGAGTGCTTGTGGTTTTCCATCATCATCTTCCAGAGGCTCATTGTTCCACCCCCACGCAGCAACTCGTGCGCTTCGTGATTGAACAGTATCGTGATGAGCTCATGACCTCCCTGCACGGCCATATTGACGAGTCACGGGTGGCCGAGGATAGGGAGGCAGTGGCGAGTGACCTGCTCAACATCCTGCATAGGCAAGAGGGCTTCTTCGCCTCGGTGGCTATTCCGACATATTGAATGATGTCTCTTTTCAGCATACCCATTCAATCCATCGCGACAAACGGACCTTCTTTGGTAAGCACAAGGCCCGGTTTTAAGTTATATCAATTGTGCCCAGGTGTCTGATGCTGCGTGCAGGTCCACAAGGTGCGCTTCGTCGCTTCCACACTCCTCGACGCCGTGCGCAAGGCGGAGACTGCCCCGGCCTCGGCTGCACGTGCGCACGCCTACCTTTGTGAGTACCTCCGCAAACCCCCTTCGTGGCGTGATCCGCATGACGCTAACCGCGTGCCTGTTCCAGGGGACTTCCTGTCCATCCTATCCGAGATTGAGAGGAACTATTTGTGAGTCTCTTCTGTCCTTCCATCCTCGATCGAGCGCGGGCTCGGGGAAACTGGAAGAGTCCGCTCGCTAACCATTCGACAATGTCCCCCTGCGCAGATTGGACGACGACAGGGACGCTGCCTCGAGTGCCGATGGCATGCCTCTCGTTGGAAGCAACTAGGCTTCCGGCCCCTTTGCCCTTACCGCCTTGGACCATATGTTAGCTGACAGACGATGCTTCGGTTGCCCGCGGTACTCCTCCATACTCGCGCCCATACTCGTGATCATTTTTTACCAGGGCTTGTGTCCCTGTTGTTTATGCAGCCTGTCTAACACGTGGCCTTGTATTTTATTTGCTTACAGTGCTATCCACCACCCCTTTACCCTGCTCTTATAATCTGTCCGTTTAGTGTCTGTATTGCTTGAGTCCCTGGATGTAAAATAAGCAGCTGTATGTTTGTCTTTGGCGACTTCCCTTCCTTTGGGTTCGCTCGCATTTACGCTTCTCGCGATAGGCACCGTAGTACCGAGGCTGCCGGAAACCTTCGAGTGCGACCTCGGGCTAGAACATCTGATTCATGAAGGCACGACTTCGGAAAGAATACGTAGAGACCGTCGGGGGCTGTCATACGAAGCTTGTGCGGCCTTCCGCCGTTCGCGTTGTGTGTGTAATGAGCCGCTGGTATGGAGGCCAGCCACTGGCAGATTAGGTGCCACGACATGAAGCTTTGGAACTGAAACCTGACTTGGAACATGTTCTCGGGCACGCCTGAACCGAGTAACTTTGACTCTGTATGTGTACACGGCCGTCTTTCTTAGGAGCTGGTTGCGCTCGCTATCGTCTGTTCTGGTGAACGAAGATCCCTTCGTTAGCCTGGTGTGCTGAAAATGGGTTAAATATGGTCCAGGTATCACATGTGTATTCCTTATACGGTTTGCTCGGCAAATTGCGTGATTGGCTGGTGTAATCCAGAAATGGGCAACACAATGTTTGCCCTCGAGTTTATGCACAGGGTTTGCGAACCTTTGCTGCGGCCTACTTCCGTCTTCCGTACTTTGCTTCTTCCTATTTTCTCGCAGCTTTGCAAAAATGGAGACGACTGATATCGGCTCGAAAAGCGTGCCTCTCCAGATAACAGAAGGTGCGTTATTTTGTCCCCGAACACCCGCGCCATGTGCTCGAGGACGGCAGCAGTGCTCGCACAGCCCTTCTGGCTCTTCCTCGTCAGTTCAGCAGAGAGATGACCCTGGTTTATTTGTATTTGCAGACGAAGCTGCTGTTTACGACAGACAGATCCGGTTATGGGGCCTCGAGGCCCAACAGAGGTGCGCACGAACCGGCGGTGCCCGCCCCATTGCCTCCGCGATCAGTGCCCGCGGGGGCACGACCTGGGCAGTCCTGCATCGCGCTTTGCACATGTTTGTCCTGAAAGATGACATGTGTCCAGAATGCGCAATGCGACAATCCTCGTCCTCCGCCTCAAGGGCGTCGCGACCGAGACTATCAAAAACATCGTCCTTGCGGGCATCGGCAAGCTCGTCGTCGTCGACACCGAGGATGTCTCCGCGGAGGATCTGAGTGCTGGGTTCTTCTACCGAGACGAGGACATGGGTAAGAAGGTAAGCATCCTCCGGACCTCGCTTGCCAGGTGGCAGGGGCATCTACGGTGCACAGGGCAATCGATAGAAGCCTTTGCGGCAACCCGTGATTCCGTTATCGCCGTCCTCTGTGGCTGGTATTGGTGCTATACGGGGACCTGCTATTCAACATGATCCTGCCCAGTTTCTCCGAGAATTATTGGGTTGGCTGCTGCGATCCTGTGAACGTCACGACAGACAGGGGACACCGTGATCTCTCTATTCTACGCAGTCCTGTTTGCATCGCCGAGCAACGTATATGGCGGTATAGTGGAGCATTGACAGCCAAATAAAGAAAATAATTTGAACTGACTGTATACGCCGCCCCTTACGTACTATTTTCATCATTATTGTAGAACCTTCTGCTGACAGTCTTGCGCAGAGAGTAGACGCGGCAAAGTCCCACATCGAGAGCCTGAACCCATTGGTCACGGTAGAGACATTGCAGGACCCTGCTTCGCTAGAAGAAGGCCTCGACGAGCTAATCAAAGGTGTCGACTTGGTCTGCGTAACGGACTGGGACCGAGAGGGTTTGGTGAGATTCCTGGCTGTCGCCCTGGAAACGTCCTAAGAGCATATTCAGATACGCACCAACGACATCTGCCGGCGACATTCGAAGCCATTCTACGCAGGCGGCACATTTGGCCTATTAGGCTACATTTTCTGCGACCTCCTGCAACACGACTACATTTCACCGTACGCCCACTTTTCTTTCCATTACATCACACTGGCCCTGACAGAGTCTTGCAGGGACCGCTCTGCACCCGCAGGCAAGGAAGCCGTGCAGAAG
Source organism: Phanerochaete carnosa HHB-10118-sp (assembly GCF_000300595.1). Taxonomy (NCBI): domain Eukaryota; kingdom Fungi; phylum Basidiomycota; class Agaricomycetes; order Polyporales; family Phanerochaetaceae; genus Phanerochaete; species Phanerochaete carnosa. The sequence continues at coordinate 1,545,863 of NW_006767636.1, read as the reverse complement.
AATGTAAAACTCACGGCGGCGTATGTTCCGCTGCGCGACGCGCTCGGGCACCGGTGGAAGGGTTTGACGCGCAAGCAGACGAAGGAGCTGAACCCTGCAGTCGTCTTCTCCGTCCTTGGTGCGTATCACCCTCCAGCTAAGTCGTTCTCGGATCGGTACTGACAGTGTGACCGGACAGCGCTGTGGGAATACCAGGCCAAGCATGGCAGACAGCTCCCGGACGACGCCTCGACGGTTGCTGAGCTGGAGGGCATTGCGACGTCCCTGCTGGTTAATGCTGAAGTCAGCAAGCAAGCTCTCCCTGCCATCCCCAGGGAACTGCTCGAGTATGTCACGGAAAGTTTAATGGTGTCTTATTGTGCATTACTCATGCGTGGTACCACAGGACAATTTCGACCACGGCTGTACACGAACTTTCACCCGTATGCGCCGTCGTGGGAGGCATGCTTGCGCAGGACATATTAAAGGCTCTTGCCGCGCGCGAGCCGCCGATAGCAAATTTCTTTACCTTTGATGGCAGCACTGGAGGAGGTACTGTTGCCCGCATGAGCATGCCCTAAGGCTCGGTAACTCTCTGAGGTCATTATGGTGAAATTCATTACGAATGTTCTATACTGCGCGCCATGCGGGAAGTGTTCACAGGACAACTGCTCGTGCTGTAATACGAAGCAAGAACGACGGTAATTGATTGTGCACTGTCCGTCCCACTTTCCCTTGCTATCTCGATTATGGCTCGCCCTTCCCTGTCTCGTTCAGCACCCGGTAGAAATCAGCCACGAGATAGAGGCTCCCGGCAATGATGATGAGACCTTCATCTTCACAATCGGCTGACCCTGCGTCCCGCAGCTGGTTCTCCGCTGCCCATTCCAGCGCCGCGCGCAGCTGGGGCTCTCCTACGTTCTCGTCCTCCCTCTCGGGCGTCCAGACGTCTGCAGCCGGGAGCAGCGAGCGCACGACCTCGCGGAGCTCGGACGGCTTCTCGGACTTGACCCAGGGCATGCCCTCGGGCGGAGTGAACCGTACCAGGGCGACGCGCGTGACGACCTTCACGTGCGCACCGAGGCTGTCCAAGTCTAGCGCGAGCAGCGGAGTGAGCGTCTGCTCCGGGGTCTTTGGCGGCGAGTGCGACAGGGCAAGGACGTATGTGAGGGAAATTGTTCTGCATGGCGCTTCGCTTTGGGACAGCGGTGGGCCAACTGGTTCCATTGGACCAGGCGCTACGAGCGCCGGCGATGGCGGCTTTGGTGGCTTGGTTACAGAGGCGAGCGTCCCCTCGACGAATGAAGCCAGGCGTGCGGCAGATGCGGAGTTGTGCGCGCCGTCCGCAAGGATGACGAACTCCTGTTTGGGAGCGGCGGTGTTTGGGATGCCAGATAAGGGCAGTTGGATGGTATGGAACGAAAGTCGACCGCGCCAGTGTGTGGACTGTATCCCTTGGGAGATGGACAGAGCGGTGATGCGATGCTTGAAGTCCAATGGGTGGCCGCTTTCGAGGAGTGTCAAGATTATGGTGGCCGCCGTGCCAAGATTATCGAGCTGGTGCTCGCCCTGCAATGGCAGGAGTGCATGGATAAAATCCGGATTGTCTAGTATGCCTAGAAGTGCGAACGACACCGGCTGGGAGAACGGCTGCACGCCGTTCTCGCAGTGGAACGCAGCGGGCACGAGCGACGTGGGGCACCGCGGCTGCATGTCGAGCGTCGAGCCCCAGTCCCGCTTCGTCGGGACGATCGCGCGGATTAGGTTTGCGCCAACACGTTCGATGACTTCGCGTACGACGGCTTCGACTTCGGTGCTGTGCTCTGGGCTCTGCGGTCCGAGCACGAACGGCTTGCCAGACCGAGCGATGGCAGCCTTCTCCCTTGCGATCTCGCGGACGTTCGTGCCGAGGAAGGCCTGGTGGTCTAGATCCACTGCCGTGAGCGCAGAGACGAGGACACATTCATCCGGGATGACATTCGTCGCGTCGAGGCGGCCGCCCATGCCGACCTCAAGCACGACAACATCGACTTCTGCTTCCTCAAAGATGACAAGTGCGGTGGCGGTAAGAAGCTCGAAGCTCGAGCAATTTAAACCGCGTTCGTTGTCCGTGGCCTCCACGCGCTTCCTTGTTGATTCGTACACGGACGGGAGCACAGACTCATTGTCGATGGTGATGCAGTCGTGAATGACAGCGAGATGTGGGCTGTTGAACCTACCGACCGAGTAAGACGAAGCGGCGAGGACGGAAGAGAGTAATACGGAGACGCTGCCTTTGCCGTTCGTGCCTGCGATGTGACACGTTGGGCGAGTGTATTTCGGAAGATACGTGAGCAGCTTGCATATTCTGTTGAGAGAAAGGTCTATGCGTCCGGCCATCTGAAAGATAGACTGTTTGACTACGCTCGTCGTTCTGAGTGAAGAAGGGACATGCACTGATCCTGAAACTATTTGTTATCCACTGCAAAGCTGCGCGAGTGATGTAAAGATAGCAGACGCCTAGGAGCCGACGCGAGACCCCGAATACTCCAGTACGTTGCTCAATCGTCCGAAGAGGCTCCGGACCGTTTCACAACCTGTCACAAGCCCTTGCTACCACTCTGGAGATTCAGTTGTGCATGTGCAAGATAATTTGGCTGCCCCCAAGGTGAGTTACGAGACGTGCTCAATTCTAAAGTGGATGGGATGGGATGGGATGGTTTCGAGCCAGCACACGGTGGCTGTAGCTTTCCCGCTGATGGCGTAGATTAGCCGTGAGACATAAGTCAGAAATAGATCTGTTCCTAACCCGCCATCCCGCCCTTGAGTCCCGCTCGCTTCCAAAACAAGTAAATGTATTTGTACAAAGCAAATAGAGGCGGGAGAGGGGGGTCGAGCACCTGGTGGCCAACTCCCTGGTAAAGTGCCCGGCGCTGTCTCTAGCGTAAAGTGCGCTGG